>NW_024038133.1:0-83149 GCF_016077235.1 Cyprinodon tularosa | reverse complement strand
CATCTTCTCCCTCTTCCCTTTCTCCCTCGTTCTCCCTCCATTCTCCATCTTTCTCCATTGTTCTCCATCTTTCTCCATTGTTCTCCCGTTTCCCCCCATTCTCCTTTCTTCTCCATTGTTCTCCATCTATTCTCCATCGTTCTCCCTCCATTCTCCATTTCTCCATCTTTCTCCATCGTTCTCCCTCCATTCTCCACATTCTCCATCGTTCTCCACTTTCTTCTCCCTCCATTCTCCATCATTCTCCATCGTTCTCTCTTCGTTCTCCATCGTTCTCCCTCCATTCTCCATCTTTCTCCATCGTTCTCTCTTCGTTCTCCATCGTTCTCCCTCCATTCTCCATCTTTCTCCATTGTTCTCTCTTCGTTCTCCATCGTTCTCCCTCCATTCTCCATCTTTCTCCATTGTTCTCCATTGTTCTCCATCGTTCTCCATCGTTGTCTCTTTGTTCTCCATCGTTCTCCCTCCATTCTCCATCTTTCTCCATTGTTCTCCATCGTTCTCCATCGTTCTCTCTTCGTTCTCCATCGTTCTCCCTCCATTCTCCATCTTTCTCCATCGTTCTCCATCGTTCTCTCTTCGTTCTCCATCGTTCTCCCTCCATTCTCCATCTTTCTCCATTGTTCTCCATCGTTCTCTCTTTGTTCTCCATCGTTCTCTCTTTGTTCTCCATCGTTCTCCCTCCATTCTCCATCTTTCTCCATTGTTCTCCATCGTTCTCCATCGTTCTCCATCATTCTCCATCGTTCTCCCTCCATACTCCATCATTCTCCCTCCATTCTCCATCGTTCTCCATCGTTCTCCATCGTTCTCCACCTCAGAGAGGTGTGCAGTTCAAGGGGGCTGGGAATTTGGAGCGTTCTTCTGCTGACTGCCTTTTCTTTGTCTCCATGTCAGACGGAGGAGATCAAGAAGCTGGGGAGCAGCGACCGGTCCAGCTTTGCTCAGAACGGCGTCTACATTGGCGGGACGAGGTGCAGACTGATCAGGGACCAGATGGACATGGACCCCGTCTACGCTCTGGACCTGAAGACCGCTGCTGATGCTGAGGGCAACACTTTCAACGTCTGTGTGGGGAAGAGCGTAACAGGTGAGACGGACTGGAAGGACGGCAAGTAAAGAGACGCCTTTGATTCCTCTTCTGGTGTTTGACTCTTTATGTCTCCCCCTTCCCTCCCCCTCTGTCCTCCCCCTCTGTCCTCCGCCTCTGTCCCCCCTTTCCTCCCCCTCTGTCCCACAGCTATAGTCATAGTTAAGGGCACAAAAGACGCCAGCGGTGGACAGCTGTCCAGCAAGGCCTTCAGCGTAGTCAGCTACCTAAGGAAGTCCAACATGTGAATCCAACATGGCCGCCGCCTCCCCCCTCCTCCAAATTCTGATGGACGACCCCTCCCTCACCCGTGTCTCCCCCAGCGTCCCCCCTGGGCTCCGGTAGTCTGCGGCGTCCCCCCCACCATCAGGGATCAAAGTGTTTTCCTCCATGTAACTAGAATCAGTGACTGCGTGTGCGGCGGCGGGTCACATGACCTCGCCGCCGCACACGCGTGTTCTTAGACAGGGAGCCAGTGTTACATGTTTCACTGCATCACACGCATGAAAGAAATAAAGACAGATCTGTTTACGTCACCCGTTGTCATGGTTTCTGTTCTACACACAAGTACACACCTGCTGAAATACTACTACAAACTACTACGATACTACAATATATATAACAACATGATAATACTTCTATGTTCTACTGCTGGTCCAAAGAAAGGACAGAGGAAGTAGTACCTCCAGCAGTACTACATCCACTACTTTCAATACTAAAAAGTATGTGAAGCTGTCTCTCAGCAGTACCACAGAGTACTTTAAGCTATCTCTCAGCAGTACTACAGAGTACTTTAAGCTATCTCTCAATAGTACTATATAGTACTTTAAGCTATCTCTCAGCAGTACTACAAAGTACTTTAAGCTATCTCTCAATAGTACTACAGAGTACTTTAAACTGTCTCTCAATAGTACTACAGAGTACTTTAAGCTGTCTCTCAGCAGTACTACAGAGTACTTTAAGCTGTCTCTCATTAGTACTACAGAGTACTTTAAGCTATCTCTCAATAGTACTACAGAGTACTTTAAGCTGTCTCTCAGCAGTACTACAAAGTACTTTAAGCTGTCTCTCAATAGTACTACAGAGTACTTTAAGCTGTCTCTCAGTAGTACTACAGAGTACTTTAAGCTGTCTCTCATTAGTACTACAGAGTACTTTAAGCTATCTCTCAGCAGTACTACAAAGTACTTTAAGCTGTCTCTCAGCAGTACTACAGAGTACTTTAAGCTATCTCTCAGCAGTACTACAAAGTACTTTAAGCTATCTCTCAATAGTACTACAGAGTACTTTAAGCTGTCTCTCATTAGTACTACAGAGTACTTTAAGCTATCTCTCAGCAGTACTACAAAGTACTTTAAGCTGTCTCTCAATAGTACTACAGAGTACTTTAAGCTGTCTCTCAGCAGTACTACAGAGTACTTTAAGCTATCTCTCAATAGTACTACAGAGTACTTTAAGCTGTCTCTCAATAGTACTACAGAGTACTTTAAGCTATCTCTCAATAGTACTACAGAGTACTTTAAGCTATCTCTCAATAGTACTACAGAGTACTTTAAGCTGTCTCTCAATAGTACTACAGAGTACTTTAAGCTGTCTCTCAATAGTACTACAGAGTACTTTAAGCTATCTCTCAATAGTACTACAGAGTACTTTAAGCTGTCTCTCAATAGTACTACAGAGTACTTTAAGCTATCTCTCAATAGTACTACAGAGTACTTTAAGCTGTCTCTCATTAGTACTACAGAGTACTTTAAGCTGTCTCTCAATAGTACTACAGAGTACTTTAAGCTGTCTCTCAATAGTACTACAGAGTACTTTAAGCTGTCTCTCAGCAGTACCACAGAATACTTTAAGCTGTCTCTCAATAGTACTACAGAGTACTTTAAGCTGTCTCTCAGCAGTACCACAGAATACTTTAAGCTGTCTCTCAATAGTACTACAGAGTACTTTAAGCTGTCTCTCAATAGTACTACAGAGTACTTTAAGCTGTCTCTCAGCAGTACTACAGAGTACATTAAGCTGTCTCTCAGCAGTACTACAGAGTACTTTAAGCTGTCTCTCAGCAGTACTACAGAGTACTTTAAGCTGTCTCTCAGCAGTACCACAGAATACTTTAAGCTGTCTCTCAATAGTACTACAGAGTACTTTAAGCTGTCTCTCAATAGTACTACAGAGTACTTTAAGCTGTCTCTCAGCAGTACTACAGAGTACTTTAAGCTGTCTCTCAGCAGTACTACAGAGTACTTTAAGCTGTCTCTCAATAGTACTACAGAGTACTTTAAGCTGTCTCTCAATAGTACTACAGAGTACTTTAAGCTGTCTCTCAGCAGTACTACAGAGTACTTTAAGCTGTCTCTCAATAGTACTACAGAGTACTTTAAGCTATCTCTCAGTAGTACTACAGAGTACTTTAAGCTGTCTCTCAGCAGTACTACAGAGTACTTTAAGCTGTCTCTCAATAGTACTACAGAGTACTTTAAGCTGTCTCTCAAGTAGTACTACAGAGTACTTTAAGCTGTCTCTCATTAGTACTACAGAGTACTTTAAGCTGTCTCTCATTAGTACTACAGAGTACATTAAGCTGTCTCTCAGTAGTACTACAGAGTACTTTAAGCTATCTCTCAGTAGTACTACAGAGTACTTTAAGCTGTCTCTCAGCAGTACTACAGAGTACTTTAAGCTGTCTCTCAATAGTACTACAGAGTACTTTAAGCTGTCTCTCATTAGTACTACAGAGTACTTTAAGCTATCTCTCAGTAGTACTACAGAGTACTTTAAGCTGTCTCTCAGCAGTACTACAGAGTACTTTAAGCTGTCTCTCAATAGTACTACAGAGTACTTTAAGCTGTCTCTCAGCAGTACTACAGAGTACTTTAAGCTGTCTCTCAATAGTACTACAGAGTACTTTAAGCTGTCTCTCATTAGTACTACAGAGTACTTTAAGCTGTCTCTCAGTAGTACTACAGAGTACTTTAAGCTGTCTCTCAATAGTACTACAGAGTACTTTAAGCTGTCTCTCAATAGTACTACAGAGTACTTTAAGCTATCTCTCAATAGTACTACAGAGTACTTTAAGCTGTCTCTCAGCAGTACCACAGAGTACTTTAAGCTGTCTCTCAATAGTACTACAGAGTACTTTAAGCTGTCTCTCAATAGTACTACAGAGTACTTTAAGCTATCTCTCATTAGTACTACAGAGTACTTTAAGCTATCTCTCACCAGTACTACAGAGTACTTTAAGCTGTCTCTCAATAGTAATACAGAGTACTTTAACCTGTCTCTCAGTAGTACTACAGAGTACTTTAAGCTGTCTCTCAGTAGTACTAAAGAGTACTTTAACCTGTCTCTCAGTAGTACTACAGAGTACTTTAAGCTGTCTCTCAGTAGTACTACAGAGTACTTTAAGCTGTCTCTCATTAGTACTACAGAGTACTTTAAGCTGTCTCTCATTAGTACTACAGAGTACATTAAGCTGTCTCTCAGTAGTACTACAGAGTACTTTAAGCTGTCTCTCATTAGTACTACAGAGTACATTAAGCTGTCTCTCATTAGTACTACAGAGTACTTTAAGCTATCTCTCAGTAGTACTACAGAGTACTTTAAGCTATCTCTCAATAGTACTACAGAGTACTTTAAGTTGTGTCTCAGCAGTACTACACAGTACTTTAAGTTATCTCTCAATAGTACTACAGAGTACTTTAAGCTGTCTCTCAATAGTACTACAGAGTACTTTAAGCTGTCTCTCAATAGTACTACAGAGTACTTTAAGCTGTCTCTCAATAGTACTACAGAGTACTTTAAGCTGTCTCTCAATAGTACTACAGAGTACTTTAAGTTGTGTCTCAGCAGTACTACAGAGTACTTTAAGCTATCTCTCAGTAGTACTACAGAGTACTTTAAGCTATCTCTCAATAGTACTACAGAGTACTTTAAGCTATCTCTCAGTAGTACCACAGAGTACTTTAAGCTATCTCTCAATAGTACTACAGAGTACTTTAAGCTATCTCTCAGTAGTACTACAGAGTACTTTAAGCTGTCTCTCAGCATCACTACAGAGTACTTTAAGCTATCTCTCAATAGTACTACAGAGTACTTTAAGCTATCTCTCAATAGTACTACAGAGTACTTCAGTCTCTTCAGTAATCAGTCTCCCAGTAGTACTGCACAGTACTTTGAGCAGTCTGTAGTACTGTAGTACTGTAGCAGCAGTACTACTGTAGCAGCAGTACTACAGTAGCAGCAGTACTACAGTAGGTCAGAGTACTCGCAGCAGATCAGAAGTATCAAAGTGTGTTTTTCCAGTAAACTAGAGGCTGTTTTTATCTTTCTGCAGAATAGAATCTACTCACCAAACCGTGCAGATCTATGGCTCTAGAATATACAAACATTAATATTTATTCCCTAAAAGGAGCCGCTGCTTTTATCCTTTTATAGTTAATTTAGTTTTATCTGATGTCATAGTTTCCAATCAGTATAACGGATAGAGACGTATCCTGTGGTCATGGAAACGGGCTTGGACTGTCAGAAACAACCACTGATGCAGAGATAGAGATATGGGCGGATCTCTGAAGATCAGGACCATAGTACTACATTTAGTCCTTTAGCTTCTACTTTAGCAGTACTACATACAGCAGCAGAGTACTACTAAATGTCCTGCAGGAGATCTACATTTAGTATTTCTAGAGGTCTCCCAGCTTCTGTCCACGGACTACAGAACGATACTAGAGTACTTTTGCAGCTGAACCACCTTAAGCTGTCCTGTGGTACTATAGTACTTTGATTAGTCCACAGATATATTTATCCAGCAGCGAGGCTCCAGGCTGAGGGACACCTAAAGGTGAGACTAAAGGGTAAAATGTGAGGGACGGACTCTCTGGGTTCTGCCCTTTGCAGCGAATGCTGACCCAGCTTCAGGTTACTCCTGCTAGTGAACTTTAACCTTTCTGACTTCAGGGACTGTCAGCAAAGTTCAGCTGCAGGAACACGGTGGAGGGGAAAGGTACTGCGGGAAACAATCCCAAACATGGTGACCGTTAGACTTAATAAGCTGGATTACGGGTTCAGCAACAGGCTGTTTAATGTTGCTGTCAGACTTTAATGATCCTCTGAAACAGCTGGAACTGATGAGGAGGAACCATGGAGGCCAGAGGAGATCCTCCAGCAGATAGAGATCTTCCAGCAGAGCCTCCTGCTGGAGGCTTTCAGGTTCTGCTTCTCCTGCTACAGTCAGACACTCCCTGCCTCTCCTTCCTGCCCCTCCTCCCTCTGCACCAGGCAGCTATAAAAAACCCTCAGAGACAAGGACAGGCACTTTCCACGTCAGTCAGACGGACAGAGGGACAGTCAGACGGCCCGAGACGACCCCTTCCTCTCTTCTTAGAGCTTCGCCTCTCAGGTGAGTCCCACCAAACCTCCTGAACGCTCAGAGGCTGTCGGCCAGTCACTTCCTGGTTCCTACCAGCTCAAACTGCTTCGGTCACACCGCCTACGAGCAGGCTTTTATTTTGAAAGAGCACTTATTTAACCAAACTTTTGTTCTAGATGGTTTGTGTTTTTGGGTGTGTGAGTTTCTGGTTGATTTGGATCTGGAACCAGCCGGAGTCTGACTGTGAGCGCGCTGAAGGTCACAGAGTGGAAATCTGACAAACAGCAGGAGGAGCACAAAGTCCACAGACTGATACACCCACCGAGTCACAAAACACACACAGGGACCCACTCAGGGTGGCTGGAGGGGCCGTTCTGGGTCAGATCCGAGGTCCAAACCACAGGTTAACCCAGGTTCATGGTTCTAAACCTCAGGGGGACAGAATCTGCCTGCTGGTTCTGGTTTACCGGGTTCTATCAGGACGCAGAAACACTCATTTAGTGACATCACAGAGGGGGGCTGGGGGGTGGGGGGGTGCTGAAGCAGCCAAAAGCTGGTGGAGGTTCCCCTCAGCAGAACCCTCATCCAGGTTCCAGTTGGAGGGAAGCTACGTTGGTGTAACTTCTGCATCAGCATCTCCAGACCTCCTGTCTTACATTAACGCACAGCCTACTGTGTATATAGAACATATTATGTCTTACATTGTATATAACTATGGATCCTGCTTTCCTTTATATATATATAATTTGTCTGCAGCATCACAAGTGCAAACCTGCTCGGCAATAAATCTGACAGTGAAGGAGGAGTTCTCCTGGAAGCTGCTGCAGATGTTTCTGCTCTGCTACCTTCTTCACCTCATGGAGCTCAGGAGAACTTTCCTTCTTCAACTCACTGCGAAATGTTTCTGTTTGGATGTAAAAACTGCTAAAATTCTGGCACAACCTGCAATAGTTGACCTTAAAGCTGGAGTGGGGGTCTGTCCCCTGGGGGGAGGGTCTCTGTAAAGGCCATCGGTGGTCTCAAGTGCTCTTCAGGAGCTCAGCTGTTGTTCTGCAGGCCTGACCCACAAATACCCCCAGGCCCCGCCTCCTGACGCTAAAGGAAGCATCAGGGCGTCAGCTGTCCTACAGTATCACCTCAGGAGGGCCTCTCCTCCAGAACTTTTGCTGCAGGTCACGAGGACCGTTCCTGGTTCCTGGATGACACCCTTTACTTTGAAGGATCATCCTGCTATCGGCTCTCAGATGCCTTCAAATGTCAGATGGTTCTGCTGGTGTTTCTAACCCTGACCTCCTCATAAAGGTCCACTAAAAGGTCAGCAGCTCCTCCTTCTGCAGTATAAAAATATCTGAGTGGGCCCCCCCCCTCAGTGGATTCCTCCTCCCAGTCAGCTGCTGACCAGCCCTCATTGGCTGTTCAGCAGCGTGGGCGGGGATTGCTGCAGCAAAGAGCCTTCACGGTGCCGCCATGGCGTTAAACAGGATCCCTGCTGCAGGTCTGACACACACAGACACACACATCTGATCACGCACTGACCGAGGACGAGTCCTTTCACCTCAAAGGTCTTTGAAGCACAAAACAAACAGACCGCACCATCTGTGAATCAGTCTGTGTTTGGATCGTCACTGCTGCAGGGACAGGGACACGGTCCCACTGAGTCCAGGTCACTCAGGCAGGGTCTAAATCTGCTGTGGTTGGGGGGTGGTCCCACGGTGCTCAGATGGTCCAGGATCAGGGTCCAATTGTATAAACTAATGTAGAGCAAAGGACAGAGTCCCCCCTTTTAAAGGACAGATAGACTCTAGTTTTAGGACTCAAAGGACAGCCGGTCTTCCATGCATGTCTCTGCTTCTGGTCTGTTTGTCCTGAGCAGGACTCTGTTTCAAGGTTCCCACCTGGTTAATCTCTTGGATTCCTCACGGACCAGATGACAGAGCTCATTCTGGATTAACTGGATCAGAGTGTGTGAACACCTCAGACAGCTGCCCTGGATTTAAAGCTCTGTCCCTTTCCTGTGTCCCCCTGTGTCTCTTAGTCAGGATGTCTATCACCAAGATTCACGCTCGTGAGATTCTGGATTCCAGAGGAAACCCCACCGTGGAGGTGGACCTGTGGACAGCAAAAGGTGAGTAGCAGCACCTTCTACATTGTGTCCCACATGTCCTTCAAGGCCATGGAACTGAAGTCACACAATGTCTCAGGTCTCTTCAGGGCTGCCGTCCCTAGCGGGGCCTCCACTGGAGTCCATGAGGCCCTGGAGCTCCGTGATGGAGACAAGAGCCGTTACCTGGGCAAAGGTAGGAGGAAGCAGATGAGGACAGGTGAGACGGAAAACTGTCTGCAGGAGAGCTGCTGACATCTGTCTTTGTCCACAGGTACCCAGAAGGCTGTGGACCACGTCAACAAGGAGATCGCCCCCAAGCTGATTGAGAAGGTATCCGCCATTGTTCCCTGCAGGTTCTCAGAGGGTTCTGGTGCTTTGGGGCAAGTAGATTTAAGCTAACGGGCTAATACCTGGCCTTTTGGTCCTCAAGGGCAGCTGGTCTCCAGGTGCTGGTGAAGGTTCTTAGTCTTCCAGGTCATAGTCAGTCCAAAAAAAAAAAGAAAATTAAAAACAATCCACTGGACTTTGTTTACAAGTTTGAAGACGTTTTGCTTCCTTTGATTAAAATTTTGAATTGAAAAAGATTCCTGGGTGGGAAGCAAAACATCTTCAAAGTTGGAAACAAAGTCCAGTGGATTGTTCTCCAGGTTTCAATGTTTTCTCTGCTTTAGCTCAGTTGATTCTAATGATTCCTGTTAATCTGCCATGAAAAGCAAAGAAACCTGTAAAACCTTCAGGACAGAGAACCTTGAGGGCCGACTTTGAAATGTCTGACTGAGACATTCATCTTCTCTGTCCAAATGTCTCTCTACCTAAAGTGCTTTATAAGTTCAGGTCATTGACCATCCACCTGTCTGTCCTTGTATGTTTCTATTTCTCTGTCCTCGGCTCTCTCTACCAATCTATCCTCAAACATGGCTACCTGTCTGTCGACATATCTCACCTCATTATTTTTCTCTACATATCTTTTTAATTCTTTGTTTTCCAGAAAATTAGCGTCGTAGAGCAGGAGAAGATCGATAAGTTCATGCTGGAGTTGGATGGCACAGAGAACAAATGTAAGGAATAGTCTATTTGCCGGTCCTTCCTCTCTGCATCCCGGTCCGTCTTTGACCTGTGTGTCCCTGTCTCTGCCTGTAGCTAAGTTCGGTGCTAACGCCATCCTGGGCGTGTCCCTGGCCGTCTGCAAGGCCGGAGCAGCGGAGAAGGGAGTTCCTCTCTACCGCCACATCGCCGACCTCGCCGGACACAAGGATGTCATTCTTCCTGTTCCTGTGAGTGGGAGGGGCTTAATGAGAGGCTGGCGTTGGTGTAAAGGGTTGGGCTTTATGTGAGTGGGCGGGGCTTTGACTTGATATTTATAGAAGAATTTCGGGCCCGTTCTCCGTGACATTGGTGGAGTAACAACAAAGTCTTGGTTCAGTGGACGGTTAGACCTGAATCCGTCGTTCTGTTGGTCTCCTGGGTTTACTGCATGTTCTCTGTGTGTTCAGGCCTTTAATGTGATCAATGGCGGCAGCCACGCTGGAAACAAACTGGCCATGCAGGAGTTTATGATTCTTCCAGTTGGAGCTTCAAACTTCCATGAGGCCATGAGGATTGGAGCAGAGGTACCATGATCTTCAGCTAGCAGCACCGCTTCCTCAGACAACACGTTCTCCAGGGATATTTCTCTCATTGTCTTATTTCAGGTCTACCACAACCTGAAGAATGTCATCAAAGCCAAATACGGCAAAGATGCCACCAACGTGGGAGATGAGGGTGGCTTCGCCCCCAACATCCTGGAGAACAATGAGGGTGAGGCTCCAGCTGTCTGACCATAAACAGACCAGCTTCAGTTTTACGACAACCGCTGACTGTCTGTGTCTCTGCAGCCCTGGAGCTGCTGAAGACGGCCATTGAGAAGGCTGGGTACCCTGATAAGATCATCATCGGCATGGACGTGGCTGCCTCTGAGTTCTACCGCAATGGAAAGTACGACCTGGACTTCAAGTCTCCTGATGACCCATCCAGACACATCAGCGGAGAGAAGCTTGGAGACCTGTACCGCAGCTTCATCAAGGGCTACCCTGGTAGAAACGCCCCCAAAACACCTGAAGCTCTTTCACCAGCACCTAAAACCTTACAAATGATAAGATCTATTTAATGAGAGTATACAGAATCAGTGCAGATTTGTGTCATCTTAATTTGATTCACTTATCTTCTAAGTGAAACTATTTTGATTTGTAATTCACTGAAGTGCTATTGCATTGGTCTACCTTTAGGGGGCAGCATTGTGTTGAATTCCAGTCTCTGTGTCTGACTCTAGTTCAGTCCATTGAGGATCCGTTTGACCAGGATGACTGGGAACAGTGGGCTAAATTCACCTCCTCTGTAGACATCCAGGTGAGCTGGACAGCTGTTTCTGCTTGAATACAGACAGCATCCTTAACCTGACTCACCTGTGGGTCTGCTTCCAACCAATCAGATCGTAGGAGACGATCTGACAGTGACCAATCCAAAGAGGATCCAGCAGGCCGTGGAGAAGAAGGCCTGCAACTGTCTTCTGCTCAAAGTCAACCAGATCGGTTCTGTCACCGAGTCCATCCAGGCGTAAGACGTCCGTCTGTCTCTCTGTGTGTCTGTCCAGCCATCTGTCCTTGTCTGTCCATCTCTTACTGAAGACCGTTCTGAAGTCAAAAACTGATATTATCAGATATAATAATCCAAGATCTCTGTCATCGTATCACATTCTACAGCTGTTTTCTTTTCCCTTCTACTTGACCCTTTATGATCCCCACTGTGTCTCTGTGACCCCCTGTCTCCCGCTGACCCTGTCTCTTGGAGTTTCTGTCCAACTATCTCTCTCTCACTCTGTCTCTCTCTGTCCCCCTGTCCCTCTCTGACCCCGTCTCTTTGTGTCTCTGTCCTCCTGTCCCTCTCTGTCCCCCTGTCCCTCTCTAACCCCGTCTCTTTGTTTCTCTGTCCTCCTGTCCCTCTCACCCTGTCTCTCTCTCTGTCCCCCTGTCTCCCTCTGACCCTGTCTCTTGGTGTCTCTGTCCATCTCTGACCCTGTCTCTTTGTGTGTCTGTCCTCCTGTCCCTCTCACCCTGTCTCTCTCTGTCCCCCTGTCCCTCTCTGACCCTGTCTCTTTGTGTCTCTGTCCTCCTGTCCCTCTCACCCTGTCTCTCTCTGTTCCCCTGTCCCTCTCTGACCCCGTCTCTTTGTGTCTCAGGTGTAAGCTGGCGCAGAGCAGTGGTTGGGGTGTGATGGTCAGCCATCGTTCTGGAGAGACTGAAGACACCTTCATCTCTGACCTGGTGGTTGGACTCTGCACTGGACAGGTAGGATGGGGGACAGATGGGTGGGGTTAGGTCCAAAGACATAGCCAGGCAGTTTCTTAAGGTCATAACCAATCTTTATCCTGTCTCCTGCTGGTTGCCTCTATCAATGATATCCCTTCTGTTTCTCAGATTAAAACCGGCGCCCCCTGCAGGTCAGAACGTCTGGCCAAATACAACCAGCTGATGAGGTAAGCGCCTCCTGATTACTTCTAAAGTAAAAGCCACTGTTTCAGAGTAAAAGCCCAGCTGACCTGGCTCTCTCTGCAGGATCGAGGAGGAGCTCGGAGACAAGGCCAAGTTCGCTGGGAAGGACTTCCGCCACCCAAAGATCAACTGAGACTCCGCCTGGCCCCGTCACCGTGCCAACTGACTGACACCTGATTACCCCTGGGGTTTAAGCCCCGCCCTCCCAGCTGTTATTCCATAAATGTTGTTTTCTATAAAAACTCAAACAGAGTAAACAGAAACAAATAAAAGCATTTTTTCGAGTCGTTTCTTCAGATGTTTATTGGCTGGACTGCAGCTGCTTCCTGCGGCCGTTCTGATGCATCAAAGAACGTCAGAGCATGGGAGACATTAAGTCCACCCAGGTTCTCATTTCAGTCTGACAGTGAGCTTCGTCCCCAGCAGGAGTCATGTCCACACACACAATACACACACATGGCAGAGTGACGTCAATGCTGATTGGCTGAGGAGTTTGGGCTGCAGGCAGCATGTTGCCTGGTGATGACCAGCAGCCGTGTCGGGCCCCTGACTGAGGCTGGGGACATGAGGAGGAGGAGCAGTGTGCTTCATCTTCACAGAGTTTTAATCTGGGTGACACAAACTGAGACCGTCTGCGTCTCTGAACGTCCTCCTGACTCCTGGGTCCACACCTTAACCAGGAATCTGTCCAGGAATAAGGAGACTGCAGGCGGTGTGAGGGACCCTGATGAACCTGCTGCAGACCCCCCCCCCAACCAAACAAAGGGCCCGCTCACACATTGATGATAAGAGCTCATCAATCACCTGATTAGTAGGGGGCAAAGGTCAAACCAGCAATACGAACTGAAGCAGTGAAGGTGGGGGGGCTTGGGGGAGTGTCAATATGGGTTTTTTATGTGGGCCTGATGACGTCAGAGGCTGAATAGAGGGCGGGCACTGATGAGGACAGAGGCGGCCGGGGTCATTACACAGGCACCAGACTGAGGTAGCCCCGCCCCCTTCCACAGGAAATAGTTTCTGATTAAAACATGGTCACCACGGCGACAGTTTAGGAGGGGGTCAGCGGTCCGAGGAGCCGAGGAAAGGAACAGTGGAACAGCATCATAGGTTTGAATTTACAGAGAGAGTCTTCTGATTGGCTGAGAAGGTCAAGACAAAGATAGAGAGGATTCTTCATCCTGGACCTCCTCTGGACCAAACCTCTGACCTCCTCTGGACCAAACCTGAGACCTCCTCTAGACCAAACCTCTGACCTCCTCTGGACCAAACCTGAGACCTCCTCTAGACCAAACCTCTGACCTCCTCTGGACCAAACCTGAAACCTCCTCTAGACCAAACCTCTGACCTCCTCTGGACCAAACCTGAAACCTCCTCTAGACCAAACCTCTGACCTCCTCTGGACCAAACCTGAGACCTCCTCTGGACCAAACCTCTGACCTCCTCTGGACCAAACCTGAAACCTCTTCTGGACCAAACCTCTGACCTCATCTGGACCAAACCTGAGACCTCCTCTAGACCAAACCTCTGACCTCTCTAGACCAAACCTGAGACCTCCTCTAGACCAAACCTCTGACCTCTCTAGACCAAACCTGAGACCTCCTCTAGACCAAACCTCTGACCTCTCTAGACCAAACCTGAGACCTCCTCTAGACCAAACCTCTGACCTCCTCTGGACCAAACCTGAGACCTCCTCTGGACCAAACCTGAGACCTCCTCTAGACCAAACCTGAGACCTCCTCTGGACCAAACCTCAGACCTCCTCTAGACCAAACCTCAGACCTCCTCTGGACCAAACCTGAGACCTCCTCTAGACCAAACCTCAGACCTCCTCTGAACCAAACCTCTGATCTTCTCTGCTCCATCAAGTTTTCTTTAGGGTCAATGCGGTCTAGTACTCCTGTAGGACTATGACCACCTTTCCAGAGAAGGAGATCCCGTGGGTCTGGTTTCATTGATTCTCTACAGGATGTTCAGGAGCTTCAAGCCTTACAGGGATTCCTCTGCAAAGTTTATTCCATGTTGTCTTTTCAGTGGCAAGAAGGACTAAAGAAAAAATGCAGGAGCTCTCAGAACGCTGATGCCTTCCTGAGGAACCTGGATTGGTTCCTTCTACCGCGTATCTCCTTCAGATCCTGACATCTCATTGCTGAGGAGTTTCTGACGGCCTGGATCTTCAAGCAGAACTTGCTGACGATGCAGCTCCATGACGGTGAATCATCATCAGTTCTGACTGAGGAGCTGCTGGAGGTCTGCAGGTGTCCCACCTCTACAGGGTCTTCCTATAGCTCCATCATCTCCTCGGTCTGAAGAACATGTCTCTCCACTGAGCCGTAGATCTGCTGTTAGTGTTGATCATCAGGTCACGTCAGGTTTCAGACGTAGATCTATTGATCTAGACTTACTCTGAGCAGAGTTAATCACTAAGGAATCTCCTCCTCCTGCAGAGATGATGCTGAATTAATCTGTTATATTTAAGGTTCGGTTGGTTCTGGTCTGAGCGGAGGTTCACCATCAGGATGTCTTCTGATCATCGGCGCAGGCTGGGATCATCTGGACAAGTCTGGAGGAACAGGGACCATCAGACCCGCTGTTCTAGCTAACAGCATCCAGAGCTTCCCAAACAAGGGAAAAAATAAACCCGACATCAGCACCAGAACCCGGTCCGGCCCAGATGGCCTCCCTGGGTCTCTGTTCACTAACACGTCACACTCATCACTGACCCCCTGTGCGAGAGGGGGAGACAGCGTTGCCTAGGTGACAGCATGAGGACCTGAGTGACCTGAAGAATGTGTGACATCACGGCACCGAGACTTTTAAAAGCGGGTCTCCGTGGTTTTTCTGCAGACTCCGACCCGTCCTGGAACATCTCAGGACCGACGCGCCGACAGACCAAAGCTCCCAGTTGATCTGTTTCTCTGAGGGCCAAAAAGCATCGAACTGGACCGGACCGGTAACAGCTGCTAGAACCTGCTGGACCTTTGTTCTGGAGGTGAGTTCTGCTGGGTTATTAAGTTCTGCTGGTTTATTAGGGTTTGCTGGTTTTTCACCCTTTAAAGAACTCAACAGGTTCTGGTCCTGCTGAGGGACCAGAACCTGCAGATCAGAACTTTATAATTTAAAATAACATCACTGATTAAATGTTTTTTTTTAAGAGGCCCTGATAATTAATAATTATAGCATTTAATTTATTCATGTTTGGAAATAAATGACACTAAATGACATGAAATGTGCTAAAAATAAAACAGCTGTTAACTAATAGATCTAATTTCTACTTTATTTGAAGTCATTGAATCAAATTAAATAAAGTTTTGTGTTTTATTGATTTCAAAATCTTTCAACAGGAAAATATTTTCCCTGAAATTCAAAGTTATTGAGTTTAAGGTTCGGATGCTGATCGTGAAGATTGGAGCTAATCTGATAATAAATCAGTCCAGCAGGCTTCTGGTTCTGTTCTCTAAGCTACGTTGGATGTTGATGATGCTGAAGTGCTGCTGAGCCAGACAGGAAGTAGATGAGCATCATTTCCTGTTTAGACTTTTACCCTTTGAATTCAAACCAGATTTTAAACAGTAAAGATGTTTTTGTTGAGAATATCTGGACTGTAAAGCCAGAGATTCATGATAACTGAGATCCTCGTCTTTAGCCTGTTTGTCTCCATTCAGGACATTTTCTGTCCTGCTGGACTCCATCGTCCAAACAGTTTTCTCCACAGCATCCCGCTGATTCTGCAGAGTGGGAGAATAGAGATAGAATGAAGCAGAATGATGAAAAAGGGGTCCCTATGTCCTCCAAAAGTCTAAGCCTATAGCAGCAGAACTATAGAGATAGATCAGGATAACCTGAGCCACTCTAACTAGAAGCTTTATCAAAAAGGAAAGTTTTAAGCCTAGCCTTAAAAGTAGACAGGGTGTCTGCCTCACGGACTAAAACTGGTAGTTGGTTCCACAGGAGAGGAGCCTGAGAACTAAAAGATCTGCCTCCCATTCTACTTTTAGAAATTCTAGGAACCACTAGTAAACCTGCAGATTGAGAGCAAAGTGCTCTGTTAGGAACATAAGGAACAATCAGATCTCTGATATCAGATGGAGCTTGGCCATTTAAGGCTTTATATGTGAGAAGGAGGATTTTAAATTCTATTCTGGATTTAACAGGAAGCCAATGAAGAGAAGCCAGGATAGGAGAGATATGATCTCTCTTTTTCATTTTCATCAGAACTCTGGCTGCAGCATTTTGGATCAGCTGAAGGCTTTTAACTACAGTTTGTGGACTTCCTGATAGTAAAGAATTCCAATAGTCCAGCCTTGAAGTAACAAATGCATGGACTAGTTTCTCAGCATCACCCCTGGACAGGAGATTGCTCATTTTTGCAATATTCCTCAGATGAAAGAAGGAAATTCTAGAAACCTCTTTGATCTGGGATTTAAATGACAGGTCCTGATCAAAAATAACACCAAGATTTTTTACTTTATTATCTGAAATCAGTTTAATCCCATCCAAATGAAGTGACTGACTAATCAGCTTCTTTTTCAGAGACTCTGGTCCAAAGACTATAACTTCTCTTACAGTCTTATCCAGAATCCCATTATCCAGCAGCTGGATAAGGAACCATTCATGGCTCTATTTATTAACTAACTTAATGGACTTCCACTCAGAACAGAATAGTGAGACACTAAATGTTTAATTTATTTTGTTGCTTTTGATAAAAACCTGAAATATCTTCTTTTTCTTAATTTATTTCAGGTTTTAAAATACCATATTTTTTTGCCTTTTACATATAAAGATGGCTGCCTCTTCTGTTCCCATCATCCTCCTGCTCCTCCTCTCGGTTTCCGTGGAAACGAGGCCTTCTCCTTATAAAGATGACAGACAGGTGCTCATCATCCTCCCTGCTTCATTACTTTACACCATTGAGTCTCTTTCTGAGTCTTACAGATTGGTCGTTCCTGGTCATGTGACCTGTTTGTTTAACTGCTCATTTCTCCAGGTGTTACAGTCTCTCTTCGGCTCCCGCCTCACCTCTCTCATGGAGGTCACGCCCACCCCTGATGACATCACAGAGGGCTCTGCTTCCCCACCAACCTTCCGCTCTGATTCCAAGGGGCTGAGTCTCAGTCACCAAGGTAACGGCAGCGGGTTGGCCCGCAGACAGGAAGTGGTCCATCAGTTCTTCCTGGACTTCCTGCGGCAGCAGGTGAAGACGAGGAGGTGGAGCCGTAAGTCCATGGTGGGAGGAAGAGGATGCTTCGGGATGAAGCTGGACCGCATCGGCTCCATCAGCGGGCTGGGCTGCTAGATACCTAGATGGTTACCATGGTTACAGTACCGGACTTAGGCTGTTTCTGCTTTCTAATATGATCTGAAGAGGACCTGCATGACCTCTGACCTCTAGGACCTCCAGGTCCACCAGGTGGAGACTTCATGTTGGACGTTACTAACCCAGACGCAGACAGATGTTGTAGTGATGAAGACTGTGGTGGTCACCCTCCTGATGACCTTTCACCTACAGGTGTGTGTCTGACCTGCAAGTGTATTTCTGACCTGCAAGTGTGTGTGTGACACGCAAGTGTGTGTGTGACACGCAGGTGTATGTCTGAACTGCAGGTGTGTGTGTGACATGTAGGTGTGTGTCTGAACTGCAGGTGTGTGTGTGACACGCAGGTGTGTGTCTGAACTGCAGGTGTGTGTCTGACCTGCAAGTGTATTTCTGACCTGCAAGTGTGTGTGTGACATGCAGGTGTGTTTCTGACCTACAGGTGTGTCTGTGACATGCAGGTGTGTATCTGGCCTGCAGGTGTGTGTGTGACATGCAGGTGTGTGTGTGTGACATGTAGGTGTGTGTCTGACCCACAGGTGTGTGTCTGACCCACAGGTGTGTGTCTGACCCGCAGGTGTGTGTCTGACCTGCAGGTGTGTGTCTGACCTGCAGGTGTGTGTCTGACCTGCAGGTGTGTGTCTGACCCACAGGTGTGTGTCTGACCCACAGGTGTGTGTCTGACCCACAGGTGTGTGTCTGACCTGCAGGTGTGTGTCTGACCTGCAGGTGTGTGTCTGACCCACAGGTGTGTGTCTGACCCACAAGTCAGGTGTGTTTCTGTGCTGACAAAGCTCTTGCTGCAATAAACAGAACCAAATCTCTGCTCGTCTGGCTGCTTCATTTGATCAATCAGTGGCTTAAACCACCTGAATGTGTTTCCAGGTCTCTGCCTGGTTCTGTTCATGATCCATCAGCATTTATGCAGAGATAGTTTTAAAACGTCTATGTTCGGTACTTCGTAGACCATCGTTAGTTGGGTTTTCTTCCACAGAACCTCTGGGTCGGGTCTGCAGGCTGTATTGCTAACATTCATCCTTTCAGCCCTGAGATCAGGATGCTGTCATAATGTCTCCAGAATATTGACCTTGTTTTCCTTCAGCCATTTATTCTCCAGTTTGGTAGTATGTTGGGACATTGTCCAGGAGGACACATCTGCATCCAGGCTTCCTGGATGATGTTCATAATATCCTTTGAAACCACCAGTCCCTCCTTTAGCAACATTTGGAGCCTTCATGATGCTGCCACAGCTGCTAACAGGCTACTGTTCATCTTTATGCAAAATAAAAATATGTTCATTGTGTTAAACCCTTATCATCATCAGACCATGTGACCAATTCTACCTGTAATATTGAGGTATAGTAACGGTAATGTGCCGATAGGATTTTTGGACCCGATACCTGGCTGTGCAGTATTGGCCGATACCGATACCATCTATTTGAAATGAATGTGTGTGTATATATGAAGAACTGCAGACTACTGGGATGCCTTCCTTTGTAAAGCAGGAAAAAAAAAATACAAAGTGAATCCAGTAGACCTTTTTATTGCCTACCTGGAATGGGTGACAATAGTGGAAGAAACTTTTGGCTCTCAAAATGGTATCGGTGCCTTTTTTGTTGGTACTCGCCGATACCGATACCACCATTTTAGTGCAGGATCGTGGCTGGATCCTGATTTTTATTTCCCATAATAAAAGTTAGAAAAGTTAAAGTGAATCAGGAGAAGGCAGGAGTCTCATCTTTCATCATCTCACATTAAACAAACACATTAAACAAACTTTTTTTTAATAAATCATAAACTTTAAAGGAGAAGTTCGGTTTTTTACACTTTAAGCCCATTTTCTGTAGTGTCCAGGATGAAATCGAATGAAGGACACCAAAATTTTGACAATTGCTCCTGTCTCTGCTTTTTGGCTCATTTAGAATCCCCCCCTGGCTGCTTTAGAATGGCTAGCATAGAGCATGTCTGATAATGTCCTTAAAACAACCTTAAACGTTCTTTTTTTTAAATATGCTACTCACCGTGTCGTCAGCGCTGTTCAATGACGTTCCAAAAAAAGTTTCGTGAAGAAAAACCGTTCCTGTAGTGTTTTATTTAGCATTTTGTAAATCCCATTGAGTTCTGTAGGAAAAGTCAATATTCCGCTGCCACCGGAAACGGAAATGGGGCCTGTTTACACAGTTGTAGTCTTTTCGCTTCACTCTGTGTACTCCGACGTCGAGGTGCTAACGTCTCTGTTAAACACTTTAAAAAACTCTGAAAATGGAATACGAAAGGTGGATTCTTGATTCTCGACGTCGGAGTACACAGAGTGAAGCGAAAAGACTACAACTGTGTAAACAGGCTCCATTTCCGTTTCCGGTGGCAGCGGAATATTGACTATTCCTACAGAACTCAATGGGATTTACAAAATGCTAAATAAAACACTACAGGAACGTTTTTTTCTTCACGAAACTTTTTTTGGAACGTCATTGAACAGCGCTGACGACCCGGTGAGTAGCATATTTTAAAAAAAGAACGTTTAAGGTTGTTTTAAGGACATTATCGGACATGCTCTATGCAAGCCATTCTAAAGCAGCCAGGGGGGGATTCTAAATGAGCCAAAAAGCAGAGACAGGACCAATTGTCAAAATGTTGGTGTCCTTCATTCGATTTCATCCTGGACACTACAGAAAATGGGCTTAAAGTGTAAAAAACCGAACTTCTCCTTTAAGTCTGAAGTATCAAATCTAAATACTATTTTTCCAGCCACCAGGGGGCAGTAGAGGCGATATGAAGGGTTCTATCTCAGATCACGTGACCCTGTCAGTTCCGCCTCAGTTAGCAGCTAGCAGCTAGCATCGTCTCCTCGGAGGTTGCCTGCGGAGCGGCAGAAAGCCAACCCAGCCAGACTCTGCTCCTCTGGGACAGAAACTCCTCCAAGCTCAGCCTTCAGCCTCCCCCCGCTGCACCTCCTGACCCGGTTCCGACCCAGTTTTCTTCTGGTTCCTCTGGCCCGGTAGCTACAGCAGGAAGATGTCTGCGATCCAGCGGATGAAGGTGGCCAACGAGCGGCACAGCAAGACCATCACGCAGCGGGGACACGTCCAGAAGACCTCGGTGGGTTCTGGTTCTTCTTCTTCTTCTTGTTGTGTTTATTGGCGGTTGGCAACAAACTTAATAGTAGCATTACCGCCACTTACTGGTATGGAGTGTGGCTCTCGTTGGTCTAACGCTCTTTTTGTATATATATATCTATATATACTCATACATACACCTACCAACCCACACAAACAAACTTACATCCATATTTATATTCTACTCATCACTATCATCCACACATTCACTCTTATGTCTACTCTATCAAATTCTACTGAATATCTTAGTTTTCTTTAAGAATCTAATAACTATTTGTATATGTTTGCTCTCCAAACTTTCCCTCAAAATATCTATTAACATAAATTTTACCTTAATACTTTCAAACTCTTTTATCATACATCTTCTCTCTCTTTCATATTTATCACATTCTAGAATAACATGTTCTACTGTTTCCCATTCTCCACAATATTCACATTTACCAGTTGCATGTTTTTGAATTTTAAAAAGTGAGTAGTTAAGTCCAGTATGCCCAAATCTTATCCTGGTTATCACTCTTTCCTCTTGTGGGTTCTGGTTCGACTTATTCAGTGTCTTTATATTGGACCGAACCGGAAGTGGGCCGGAAAGCTGTCCGCATATAGTCAGAGGCTAACACCTGTCAGCTAACCTCTGTTTACAAGAGGAAGTGAACCAGACTCCCCCCGAAAACTTTACATTTTAGGAGGATTTTATCTTTAACTGGAGAAAAAATCGGTACAGATTTAATTTAATGTGATTATCTGACAGAACCAGAACCGGGCTGCGGTTCGGCTACCAGCCGGACGGTAGATGGAGTTAAATTGGGCGTTATATGACCGTAAACTGGGGGTTGGATCAGAACCGTCGGTGCGGTTCGGAGGTTCGGTTACTGCAGTTTAAACTGAGGGCTGTTTGGGTCCAGAGCGACCCTCAGCTTTGGGTTGTAGGTTCGGTTCTGTCAGATGGGACCAGAACCTCACCGATAACACGGTGGCAGCCGCCGTGCTACGTTCATGGTTCTGATTGGCTGAAGGGTTTATGCAGAGAAACCGACCAATCAGGAGGCAGAGTAGAGCTGATAGATCAGAACCTGGATGTTTGTAGAAATTAGAGATGAAACAATCAGATTAATCAATTATTGAAGTGCAGTAATTGCAATTATAACAAGATTGTTAAAATAAAATAAAAAAAACTGAACATTTTGCATTTAAGATAAAAAAAAAAAAAAATCAGCTGTTAATCTGCTCTATAATCAGGAAGCTTCAAGTGTGTTAAAGCAAAGCTCTTGTGTTTCCACCTTAAATCTCTCTGGTTCTTTTTTCCTGACAAGAGATGACTCTTTAAATAACAATTTCTATTCAGTTTATTTCTATAGCTCCAATTCACATCATGTCATCACAGGTCACTTTATAGATCCAGATCAACCAGATCATCCAGTCAGATTGATTCAAAGTTTTCTATCTAAGGAAAACCAGCTGATTGCATCGACTCATTGACTCTTCAGCAATCCCTCACACTAAGCATGCTTGTAGCGACAGTGGAGAGGAAAAAACTCCCTTTAACAGGAAGAAACCTCCAGCAGAACCAGGCTCAGTGTGAGCGGCCATCTGCTGAGGCCCACTGGGGTTCAAGGAGACAGAAGCAGACATAGAAAAAGAAGCATAGATACAAAAGGCAACTGTCAACCAGCTCCACAGGCGGCCCCGTCCAGGAAACACACAGCCAGGCAGACGAGCTCCGAGCCAGCTCCCATGTCAGAGGATGAAGAGAGCACATCCAGTTAGTCACAGTCAGAGAAACAGGACTACACTGGAAAACAGGCCAAGCTCCAACATCTAGAAACAAAGGTGTTGATGGCAGCAGCACAGCTGATATTTCTCTCCAGGATGGAGTCACAGCCAAACAGGAACAGACCAGATGAAGCTACTATGAGAAAAAGCAGAGAGAGCAGAACGTTAGAGATTGAACTAACAGATTCTGCAGAGTGGGAGAATAGAGATAGAATGAAGCAGAATGATGAAAAAGGGGTCCCTATGTCCTCCAGCAGTCTAAGCCTATAGCAGCAGAACTATAGAGATAGCTCAGGATAACCTGAGCCACTCTAACTAGAAGCTTTATAAAAAAAAAAACACTTCATAATGTTTATGTATTTAATAACCAGGAGACGTGACAACAGAATCTGATATAAATTCTAATCTTACTGAGATCAGAGAAGTTGCTTAGAGTTACAGAAGGCAGCTGCTCCCCTCTCAGGAAGTGGCCCCCGCTTAACTGTTAAAGAAACATTTTATTTATATCTGCAGTCTGCCACATCATCACATCATTCTCGTTAGCAGATAAGGAGGCATCTATGGCTGCCGCCTTATCAAAATATTCCGCTTGGTTCTCAGCTGAAGGACGCTGCTGTCATTCCATGAAGATAATAACTGTATTTAGCAGGACTGAGGAACTGTTTTAATGAGATAAACTACTGGGGCAAACAGCAGCTCTGACATGCAACAGGCAGTTTAATTAAGGTGTAATAAACTGACGCATAATCAGTGATAATCATCCTAACCAGAGGAACAGTTTTAGTTTCACCTGCTTTAATTCAGTAAACGTTCTTCTTTAATAATTCTTTGGCTCTGATTATTAAAGGATGAATAGAAAATCTATTTGCTAACTGTTAGCTTTAGCCTTAGCATAAGGCCCGCCGGGCCCCAGGTTCTAGACCAGCACAGGCCGACCCGTTAGCAGCGGCCGGTTCTGTCTGATCCAGGAGAAGCAGCTCTAACCACAGCAGTGATCTTTAAAGGTACTGGTTCCATTGGGTCGTACTGGGCTCATCCCAGTAGACCTTCAGGTGGTAGCATGGGTTTGGTAGGAACTGGGTTCTGGTTCTGGTTCTGTCTGCAGCTCTGATGAGGCTGTCTGTGTTCCAGAGGCCCGTCAACGAGGACAAGTCTCCAGTGGGACCGTGGCTGCTGGCGCTGTTCGTCTTCGTGGTCTGTGGATCAGGTGAGTCTGCCACACAGGAGGTTCTGAGGATTCTGGCACCGGTTCTGTTGGGCCACCTCGGAACCAGCTGCTCAACCAGGGAAGCATCCTGAAAAACATAATACCTTCTGAGGTCCAATCGGGTCGGTTCTGGGGGTGGGTGGTGGAGGTCGGGTCTGACCGGACCTGGGCGGTTCTGCAGCCTCACAGCTGATCATGTGGTTCTGTCCAGAAGTGGACCTCATGGACATAGAGCAGAACCAACACTCCTCTGAACCGGGTTGCTGTCGGGTCAGAACCAGTCCTTCTCTAAGCCCCCAGGTTCTGTCAGTGAGCCTCTGCTCCATAGCAGAGAGTTGGACCGGGCCGGACCAGGCCCTGCAGGAACAGGACCGGATCAGATCCAACCTCAGATCAGGAACTAGTGCAGCTGTCCTTTCAGGTTAGTTCTGTTTTAGGTCCATTTCATTGTGGTTCAAACAATTTGTTAGAACTCCAGGTAACATCTGAGCCTAGAACCGGGTCCAGTAGAACTTTACAATGAATGACTGCGGCTGATGAAGTCTGGACCACAGACTGGACCTGTGTACTGAGTTATTCTGTACCCACGGCTCCGGGCCATGGGTCCTGTCCGTTGCCACAGGTGTGATCCGTTGCCATGGGTCAGGTCCGTTGCCATGGGTCTGGTCTGTTGCCATAGGTCCGATCCGTTGCCATGGTTCCTGTCCGTTGTCGTGGTTTGATCCGCTGCCATGGTTCAAGTCCATTGCCATGGGTCCTGTCCGTTGCCACAGGTGTGATCCGTTGCCATGGGTCCGGTCCGTTGCCATGGGTCTGGTCTGTTGCCATGGGTCTGGTCTGTTGCCATGGGTCCGATCTGTTGCCATGGTTCCGGTCTGTTGCCATGGTTCCTGTCCATTGCCATGGGTCCGGTCCGTTGCCACAGGTGTGATCCGTTGCCATGGCTCCGGTCCGTTGCCACAGGTGTGATCCGTTGCCATGGGTCCGATCCGTTGTCATGGGTCCGATCCGTTGCCATGGGTCCGATCCGTTGCCATGGGTCCGGTCCGTTGCCATGGTTCCTGTCTGTTGCCATGGTTCCTGTCCGTTGCCATGGGTCCTGTCCGTTGCCACAGGTGTGATCCGTTGCCATGGGTCCGATCCGTTGTCATGGGTCCGATCCGTTGCCATGGGTCCGATCCGTTGCCATGGGTCCGGTCCGTTGCCATGGTTCCGGTGCTGCAGCAGTCGTTGCTCATGCTCTGAAGATGAGGACAGGAAGCTGCAGATAAACAGGAAGTGAAGAAATCTCCATGTCACTTATCGCCTCATCCAGACAGGAAGTGAAACAGGAAGCTGCTCTGCCTCATCACCATCATCATCATCACTGCGTCCCTGTCAGGACCAGAACCTTCATGGGGTTTAAGCCTCTCAGGCTCAAATGAAGTTGTAGTTGCAGTAAAAATCAGATATGTGGAGAAAATGATCACATGGGGTAGTAATATACCATTCAGACTTGTTAGTGAGAGAGAGACCTTCACATGCAATGAATTCTGGGATGTTGCAGATTTGCAACAGTGGCCCGGAGTGGTAAATTAACTCTGAAGACTGAACCTGATATGAACGTTAACTTTATTTGAAAACAAAATTCGAAAACAAAAATATTCTCAAAATATTCACAAAATTAGAGAGAACTTTTTCTCAACCTTTTTCTCCACCGACATCTCAAAACCTGTTGAGGAGGCCATTTCTGTTAAACTGTTGCTCAAAATATAGGCAAGCTAGTAGATAAAGCATGTAGCATCCATTGGTACCTGTTTGGTCACACGTTGCAAATCCACAACATTGAACTAGAGATGCCTCTGGTGAAAAACCCACCGGAGATAAAATCTACTAACTGGCATGTGTCAACCACCTGACTCAGGAACCACCTGACTCCATGCGATGACGTCATCGCAAGGAGTCAGGTGGTTCAGCCCACCTGTGCTTCTCATTCTGGCCTCGCTGCTAACAGCCTCCTCTGTCTGTGTTGCAGCCATCTTCCAGATCATCCAGAGCATCCGCCACGGCATGTGATGACCTTTGACCCCGGAGCCAGCTGCCTTCACCCCCCCCCCAACACACACACACACACACACACACACAGCTCTTCCTGGCTCTGTGGGGACTCTGATTCATTGGTCACCATGAAAAATTAAAAAAGAGAGACGGTTCCTCAGACTGGAGACACGTCTTCACCTTAAGAACGTGTCCCCGCCCTGAGGACGTCTCCCCACATTAACCAAGTGTCCCCACCCTGAAGAAGTCCTGAGGACTTGTCCCCACATTAAGGAGGTGTCCCTACCCTGAAGAAGTGTCCCTGCCCAGAGGATGTGTCTCATTGGCTGGTCCTGGGCGGCGGTCCCCTCAGACCCAGGAAGAGCAGAGTCCATGTCTGTTCCTGTGGCGTCCAAGCGTTGTTCCTCCTGCTGTGGCTGCAGATGGTTGTTTTATATTATTGTTGTTATGATGATGATGATGATGTTTTTCTGCACTGTTGATGAAGCTTGTTGCTGATCAGAGTTTGGTTCTTATTAATTGATGGAGTTCCTGGTCCAGATGAAGTCTTAAGGCGTTTTCCTTCCAGCTGCAGATTAAAGGAGAACTTCTGCTGCTCTAAACCCTGAAGCTCAGCTCGGTTCCTCAGAGACATTATTTAAGGATATTTATGATGCGTCTCTGCTGTGAAGCCACCCCTGAAAAGCCATAAAGCTGATCGTTCAGCAGAGGAACTGATTGATCTCTATTAAGCTGTGACGGTTATTATTTCACAATAAAAGCCCCATGGTCTCCACTGCTGCTGTAATAATGTGAACTTTCTAAAATGTACCGTGATGTTCTTAGGATGAGTTAGACGAGGCGACTGAGGGGGAATCAGGATTAGTCTTTACTGACGTTAGAGCAGCAGCGTCCCATTTAGCTCCGCCTCCGTCTCTGACCTTCAGGACGGAGGAATTTTCCTGTTAGATACCTGAAACCAGGAGGAGCTGAGGAACCATCAGTCTGAGCTCCCTGCTGACCCCTGCTGGACGATTTTCTCCACTTTTATACAAAATAAACTTCTGATATTTTTCTCTACTATCCCGTCTCCTGTCTTCATTATTATCAAATGAGGTTAGAAATGTACTTTCAATTCTATTCAGTTTATTTCTATATCGCCAATTCACATCATGTCATCTCAGGTCACTTTATAGAGACAATTCAACCAGATCATCCAGTCAGATTGATTCAAAGTTTTCTATCTAAGGAAAACCAGCTGATTGCATTGACTCATTGACTCTTCAGCAATCCCTCACACTGAGCATGTTTGCAGTTACAGCAGAGAGGAGACAGAAGCAGAGCAGACTGCCCCCTACTGGCTGATTAATAAACTTCCCTATAATTGGTTCTGACCATGGTTGGTCCATTTCAAAACGGACTTTAATCCCCGGAATGGGTTTCAGTCCCATTTAGGTTGGTTTAATTTGCAGAAATGTTTCATAAAGCAGGTTTAACAAATTCTGACCCAAATCAGCAGCTTAGAATTGATCCAGCCTGATGTTGGAAACTCTGAGTTCTTGGTTCCATTAAAGCTGACGTGAGTTCAGTCAAAGTTGAACAGGTGTGTAACAAGTGGCCGATGAAAAGCCATTATCAGTGGAGCACCATGAATCACCATGACAACAGGAAGTGCCTTTTTCACCCCACTGGAAGTAGAGGTTTTAATGAAGAACAATAAATGGAGAATGTGTTTGAAATAAAAAGCAGCAAAGGAGAGGAAGAGGGAGAAGAAGGTTGCTGCTCCAGTTAATGCAGAAGTTTATATGAAGCCGGCTATGGCAGGCCGTTTTTACATTTATTCAAAGCACTCTCCTCTCTGTTGTTCCATTTGTAGATCACTTAAAAAAGATTCTTCCTGATCAGAATCACACACCTAGACTGAACTAAAATAACTTATTTTCTAAATTACCTTAAATTAAGTTTTATATATCTAGAAATGTGGCCGTTCTGACATTTATTATCTTGGTTAAATATGGATTTATGAGATCTGAAATGTGTTAAATTATACAAATGCTGAGGAGAAACAACAGGAAGAAGGAGAGCATCCATTTATTTTGTTTTTAAGTGGAAGTGCTGCCCCCTACTGGTTATTTAATGAACTTCCCAGTAATTGATCTGCTGAGCTCAGCAGTTGGTGTCTCATAAAGGGAGGATGAGGAACGGTTGATTCCTCAGAGTGGATCATCTCTGCAGGAAAACCTTCATCTAACCTCTAAGAACCAGACGGACCGGGTCCCTGATGGTTGCCATGGCGATAAATTGGATGGGCTCTGTCTCTTCTAGGATAGTAAAGTCCTGAGTCCAGTGAGCTCTCCCAATGAAGACACAAGCAGGTTCCCCTGAAGGTTCTGCTGGAACCCGTTCATAGTGAGGTAGCTGGTCCTCATGGCTGGACCAAAGGAGGTGCTGATGCTCTGAGAAGAAGATCCTGAGGCCTCATAGGCTCGCTGCTGTGATGTCATGGGAAAGAGAGGTTGGACTGGATCAGAACCTTTAGAGGCTGATCCATGGATCCGATCCTGGTTCAGATCTGTCTTGATGAGCTTCTGCTGAGCAGTGGGTCGGTCAGCGTGTTCAGAAGGTTCTGATGTTCTGGTCGGCTTATTAATGAACAATACACACCTTATTTAAAATGTTAGAAACGTTTATTGGTATAAAACATGGAGGATAGAAACGGCCTGATCAACGGGCTCAGCCTGTCCTGATACCAGAACCACAGCAGCTCCTGACCTTCTGCACGTTGGACCCAGGTTCTGATGGAGATCTGGGTCACTAAGCTCAGACCTTCTCCTCAATCTGAAACCTCCAACGATCTCACTCTAGGAGATCACTCATCTGTTCCAGTCCCAGGCAGCAGGTCGGCTCATTACACATGATTTCATAACAATATAAGACTAATTACATTTCCAGACCTCAGACTGGGAGCTTCATCTGGCTTATTGGAACCAGTTCCTTTCATTTCCAGTCTCTTTGCAGATGTTTTGGAGGCAGAAGAACATCTGGTTCAGACAGCAGCAGGGATTCTTCTGACTTTAAAGGATGCTGATTGGTTGATTATATCCACTCAGAGGGGAGCTGACGTAGAATAGAAATGAACCAATGAGAGACTAAGCTTCTCCACAGCCGGCCAGCCCACACTGTGGGAAGTTCACAGTGGGGTGGGCGGGGCTTACAGTTTCACGATACACGATACACGATAAGCAGAGTCCAGGAGCTACAAGTCCTGGGTTGGTGCATTACTAAAGAGGTCACCATAATCCAGAACGGCTCTGTTAGCTTCAAAAAACTGTGAGTTCATATTGGACAAAAAATGAATCTGACACACCAAGGGATTTATAAACAGCTTCCTGCAGGAGGAGAAAGGCTGCCTGCTCACATGTCAGCACCTTTCTGCCCCCCACCAGAACAGCACAGTCTTTTATTAACAGATCACAAGCAAATGGGTTCAAGCACAAAGGTTCAATCTCAGTTTCATGACCAAATATTCCACATTTCCTTTACTGATTATGGTAAAGATAGATTCAACTCTTTCCGTTTCTTCTGCTGGAAACGTGGCATCTGGAGGACTGACCTGCAGGTGGCGCTCTGTTCTGGAGCTGAACGTCAACATTTAAATTAAGATCCATCTGTAGAAACATGACTATGTTAAAGAGTTTATGTAAAGCTGTAGATAACGACATCATCAGCATAGAAATGATAATCAGTGTCCAGAAGATTCTGACCAATATAGATGGTGTGAAGTTAGGAAGCTGAGGCGGAAACATTTCTTGCGAGAATTAATGTTCAAATGTTTTTAACGTCCTCGGACAGAGAGGTAGAGCTCTCAGTGAGAGGCATTTCAGTAAATACATTTATACCTTACAAAATCACACAACCCCGCCCCCCCGGGGAACCAACCCACCCCCTGCATAAAGAACTTTCTCACACTGGAACATTTGGTTATTCCTAAGAAAAAACACTTCACTTCATCAAGGGCATAATTTTAGCCAGATAAACACTGAGAACAGGTCTCCCGTTCGCAGCATGAAGGAGGCTGTGTGAACTCGTTATTATCGTTCATGACCCTCCCTCCACCCTTGGGAGGCATCCGCTCTCTGCCCCCCCTACCTTAAACATTACAGCGTAGAGGCTGGTCAGGAGGTCTCTGAACTATTCAGGCAGGCACACTCAAAATATCGTTATCTCACAAACAGACCAAAGAAAAATATGCTTCCACAATAATAGTGGCCCCCAAGAAGAGCCTTGAGGCATTCCCTAATTTCAAAACAGGAAGTTTTGAAATTAGCCTAAAGTTGATAAAAACTTGTAGTAGTCACCTTTAAATAAAGCCGTGACAAAAGCTGATTTCCAGAGTTTCAACATTTGGAATTTGGAGATCTCCGGTTGGACACTGGTGTTGGATGTCTAGATGCTGAGGTTGATGGAGGTCTCCTCCGGTTGGACGCTGGTGTGGGACGTCTAGATGCTGAGGTTGATGGAGATCTCCTCCGGTTGGACGCTGGTGTGGGACGTCTAGATACTGAGGTTGATGGAGGTCTCCTCCGGTTGGACGCTGGTGTGGGACGTCTAGATGCTGAGGTTGATGGAGGTCTCCTCCGGTTGGACGCCGGTGTGGGACGTCTAGATGCTGAGGTTGATGGAGGTCTCCTCCGGTTGGACGCTGGTGTGGGACGTCTAGATGCTGAGGTTGATGGAGGTCTCCTCCGGTTGGACGCTGGTGTGGGACGTCTAGATGCTGAGGTTGATGGAGATCTCCTCCGGTTGGACGCTGGTGTGGGACGTCTAGATGCTGAGGTTGATGGAGATCTCCTCCGGTTGGACGCCGGTGTGGGACGTCTAGATGCTGAGGTTGATGGAGATCTCCTCCGGTTGGACGCCGGTGTGGAACGTCTAGATACTGAGGTTGATGGAGATCTCCTCCGGTTGGACGCCGGTGTGGAACGTCTAGATACTGAGGTTGATGGAGATCTCCGGTTGGACACTGGTGTTGGATCACTAGATGCTGAGTTTGATGGAGATCTCCTCCGGTTGGACGCTGGTGTGGGACGTCTAGATGCTGAGGTTGATGGAGGTCTCCTCCGGTTGGACGCTGGTGTGGAACGTCTAGATGCTGAGGTTGATGGAGGTCTTCTTTGGTTGGACGCCGGTGTGGAACGTCTACCTCCTGAGGTTGATGGAGATCTCCTCCGGTTGGACGCCGGTGTGGAACGTCTACCTCCTGAGGTTGATGGAGATCTCCTCCGGTTGGACGCCGGTGTGGAACGTCTACCTCCTGAGGTTGATGGAGATCTCCTCCGGTTGGACGCCGGTGTGGGACGTCTACCTCCTGAGGTTGATGGAGATCTCCTCCGGTTGGACGCTGGTGTGGCACATCTACCTCCTGAAGTTGATGGAGATCTCCTCCAGTTGGACGCCGGTGTGGAACGTCTAGATGCTGAGGTTGATGGAGATCTCCTCCGGTTGGACGCCGGTGTGGAACGTCTAGATGCTGAGGTTGATGGAGATCTCCTCCGGTTGGACGCTGGTGTGGAACGTCTACCTCCTGAGGTTGATGGAGATCTCCTCCGGTTAGACGCTGGTGTGGGACGTCTACCTCCTGAGGTTGATGGAGATCTCCTCCGGTTGGACGCTGGTGTGGGACGTCTACCTCCTGAGGTTGATGGAGATCTCCTCCGGTTGGACGCTGGTGTGGGACGTCTACCTCCTGAGGTTGATGGAGATCTCCTCCGGTTGGACGCTGGTGTGGGACGTCTACCTCCTGAGGTTGATGGAGATCTCTAGTTGGACGCCGGTGTGGGACATCTAGATGCTGAGGTTGATGGAGATCTTCCCTGGTAGAACCCTCACTGGGTTCTGGTCCACATTCATGATGAAGGCCATGAGCTTCTCAGTGAAGGTGTGTGTGAAGGTGTGTATGTGAGTGTCTGTGTCTGGATCGGAGAAGGTCAGTTTTCCTGCTTCCCAGTCCAGGTTGACCTGGACCTTTTGGACCTTCCTCTGGACTGGGAGGATGTTAGCGGAACCTGCTGGGTCCAGTGCAGAGTAACTCCCTCCGTAGAACCCGATCCTCCAGAACCCGGACTGCGTGTCTCCTGTTTTGTGGACGGATTCTGGCATCAGACCCAGCAGCCAGTAGGTGCTGTCTCCCACCTCCACCTCCCAGCTGTGGCTCCCTGAGCAGAACCCCTGGGAGCTCAGAACCGAGCTGTAAGACCCGATCCGCTCCGGGTTCTGAGGCAGCGGCTGCTTCTCTCCTCGCCTCAGCGTGGTCAGATCTTCAGACAGGAGGAGCTCTGGGTGGGCGGAGTTTGGGTCCAGGACCAGAGGAGTGTAGGACACCATGTCCTTCATGCTGCTCCAGATGTTGAAGGTCAGGTTGCCCAGATGTTTGGCCTGGTCTATCAGGGCTCCTGAGGGCAGCTGTGGGTCCTCCAGCAGGGGGTGCTGGTGGACCTGCTGGGCTGCAGCCTGGTAGCACCTCAGGAAGGAGATATCTCCAGCGCTCAGCTGCTCCTCTGTGCTGCGGACTGTCTCGGACAGAGCTGCTATCTCTCTTCTCAGAGCCTCCATCTTCTCCTTCATCATCCTGCTCTTCTGCTCCTCTTCCTCCCTCAGAGAGACCAGCCTGGCCTCCTCTTCCTCCAGCAGAAACTGATGAAGCTTCTGGAACTGGTCCCTGATCTGCCTCTCTGTGGACCGGGCCTGGACCTTCATGTGTTCTGCTGTCTGGCTGAACTCCTCCTGAACTTTCCTCCTCAGCTCCAGCTTCCTCCTCAGAGGCTCCAGGGTTTCCTGAAGCTGCTTCCTGTGCTGCTGAGCAGCCTCCTGGATGGGTGAGAAGGTGTGTCCAGCATGTTGGTGAGAACCTCTGCAGACAGGACAGACGGGCTGCTGGTGGTCCAAACAGAACAGGTCCAGACTCTCGGAGTGCAGCTGGCAGAAGCCCTCAGAGGCTCTCTGCTGCAGGAATGTCTCACACTGGCGCTGCAGAGACATGTCGATGGGAGGCTCCTCCTTGGAAAACCTCCTCCTGCAGGCCGGACATTCTGCTCCTGGCTTCTCCTTCCAGCAGGTCTTCAGACAGCCTCTGCAGAAGCTGTGATTGCAGGTCAGAAGCACGGGATGCTTGAAGACCTCCTGACAGATGGAGCAGATGAGGTTCTCTGGTATGGAAGCCATGCTGAACGCTCAGACTCACTTTAACCGCTCTGATCAGAGGAGGAAGTGAATGTTCACCTTTGACCCACTTCACTAAGAGGGAGGAGCTTCTTCCTCCTTTGGCTCAAAGCTGCTGTTCAGGCAGTAAAATGACAGAAAGCTCCAGATAAACCGGTTCTGGTTGGATCCGCAGTGATCAGAGCAACAAGGCTGGACTTTTATTCTGAAAGGGCAACTTCAGGCTCCAGCAGCACACAGACTGTCAGAGTAAGATGTTCCAGAAGAAGATCCACGAACAGAGCCCTGACCAAGATGGCAGCCGTTACCGGTTAGAACACTGAGGGAAGGATGACAGTAAAGCTGTTGGCAGAGATCATGAAATCTGTGTTTATCATGTTTATCAGCTTTAATGTTGGTATATTGGTGTGAATAATTAACTACTGTATGCTTGGTGCTCAGATTGTAGTAAATAAAGTAACCGTTAAAAGTCAAACTAGTGAAAACATGGAGGATCACTGCTGCCATCCTCTGGTTCAGAAGGGAACTGCAGCTTCCAGAGGCGGTGACGTCATGTCTTCAAGGAGACTTTATTGTCATTTTGTAGCAGAGAGATCTTAGAGGACAACATGCTGGTGAAGATTCTCAGTCATCCAGATCAATAAGATGATTAAAATCAATCCTCTGGACTTTGTTTCTAAGTTTCTCTTCCATCCAGGAAACTTTTTCAATTCAAAATGTCAGAAATAGCGTTTAGTTCCAGGTTTTATCCAGCAGACCAACAAAGCCTGGTTTTAGTTTAGAAAACATGCAAACTGGAACAGACATCCTTTGCATTCAGATTATGACAGGGATTAGATTATAGTTGAAATAAATAATATTATATATATAAAGCGCAGCAGTGATGAGGATGAACCAGAGCAAGAACACAAACACTTAGAGAGAAAAGGAGAAGGAACGTTAGTGTGCAATAAATAATGGTGCAAAATAAACAACTATGATGATCCTCTGATGTTCCTCTGATGTTCCTCTGATGTTCCTCTGATGATCCTCTGATGTTCCCCTGATGTTCCCCTGATGTTCCTCTGATGATCCTCTGATGTTCCCCTGATGTTCCTCTGATGTTCCTCTGATGTTCCTTTGATGTTCCTCTGATGATCCTCTGATGTTCCTCTGATGATCCTCTGATGTTCCTCTGATGATCCTCTGATGATCCTCTGATGTTCCTCTGATGTTCCTCTGATGTTCCCCTGATGTTCCTTTGATGATCCTCTGATGTTCCTCTGATGATCCTCTGATGTTCCTCTGATGGTCCTCTGATGATCCCCTGATGTTCCCCTGATGTTCCTCTGATGATCCCCTGATGTTCCCCTGATGTTCCTTTGATGATCCTCTGATGTTCCTCTGATGATCCTCTGATGTTCCCCTGATGTTCCCCTGATGTTCCTTTGGTGATCCTCTGATGATCCTCTGATGATCCTCTGATGTTCCTTTGATGATCCTCTGATGTTCCCCTGATGTTCCCCTGATGTTCCTTTGATGATCCTCTGATGATCCTCTGATGATCCTCTGATGATCCTCTGATGTTCCTCTGATGATCCTCTGATGTTCCCCTGATGTTCCCCTGATGTTCCTCTGATGTTCCCCTGATGTTCCTTTGATGTTCCTTTGATGTTCCTCTGATGATCCTCTGATGTTCCCCTGATGTTCCCCTGATGTTCCTTTGATGATCCTCTGATGATCCTCTGATGATCCTCTGATGATCCTCTGATGTTCCTCTGATGTTCCTCTGATGTTCCCCTGATGTTCCTTTGATGATCCTCTGATGTTCCTCTGATGATCCTCTGATGTTCCCCTGATGTTCCTCTGATGTTCCTCTGATGGTCCTCTGATGATCCCCTGATGTTCCCCTGATGTTCCTCTGATGATCCCCTGATGTTCCCCTGATGTTCCTTTGATGATCCTCTGATGTTCCTCTGATGATCCTCTGATGTTCCCCTGATGTTCCCCTGATGTTCCTTTGGTGATCCTCTGATGATCCTCTGATGTTCCTTTGATGATCCTCTGATGTTCCCCTGATGTTCCCCTGATGTTCCTTTGATGATCCTCTGATGATCCTCTGATGATCCTCTGATGTTCCTCTGATGATCCTCTGATGTTCCCCTGATGTTCCCCTGATGTTCCTCTGATGTTCCCCTGATGTTCCTTTGATGTTCCTTTGATGTTCCTCTGATGATCCTCTGATGTTCCCCTGATGTTCCCCTGATGTTCCTTTGATGATCCTCTGATGATCCTCTGATGATCCTCTGATGATCCTCTGATGTTCCTCTGATGATCCTCTGATGTTCCCCTGATGTTCCCCTGATGTTCCTCTGATGTTCCTCTGATGATCCTCTGATGTTCCCCTGATGTTCCCCTGATGTTCCTTTGATGATCCTCTGATGTTCCTCTGATGATCCTCTGATGATCCTCTGATGTTCCCCTGATGTTCCCCTGATGTTCCTCTGATGTTCCTCTGATGTTCCCCTGATGTTCCTTTGATGTTCCTTTGATGTTCCCCTGATGTTCCTCTGATGTTCCTCTGATGTTCCTCTGATGATCCTCTGATGTTCCCCTGATGTTCCTCTGATGTTCCTCTGATGTTCCTCTGATGATCCTCTGATGATCCTCTGATGTTCCCCTGATGTTCCTCTGATGTTCCTCTGATGATGATCCTCTGATGTTCCTCTGATGTTCCTCTGATGTTCCTCTGATGTTCCTCTGATGATCCCCTGATGATCCTCTGATGTTCCCCTGATGATCCTCTGATGTTCCTCAGATGATCCTCTGATGTTCCTCTGATGTTCCTCTGATGTTCCTCTGATGATCCTCTGATGTTCCTCTGATGTTCCTCTGATGTTCCTCTGATGATCCTCTGATGATCCTCTGATGATCCTCTGATGATCCTCTGATGATCCTCTGATGTTCCTCTGATGATCCTCTGATGTTCCTCTGATGATCCTCTGATGTTCCTCTGATGATCCTCTGATGATCCTCTGATGATCCTCTGATGTTCCTCTGATGATCCTCTGATGTTCCTCTGATGATCCTCTGATGTTCCTCTGATGATCCTCTGATGTTCCTCTGATGTTCCCCTGATGTTCCTTTTGATGTTCCTCTGATGATCCTCTGATGATCCCCTGATGTTCCCCTGATGTTCCCCTGATGTTCCTCTGATGATCCTCTGATGTTCCTCTGATGTTCCTCTGATGTTCCTCTGATGGTCCTCTGATGTTCCTCTGATGTTCCTCTGATGTTCCCCTGATGATCCTCTGATGTTCCTCTGATGTTCCCCTGATGTTCCTCTGATGATCCCCTGATGTTCCCCTGATGTTCCTCTGATGATCCCCTGATGTTCCCCTGATGTTCCCCTGATGTTCCGCTGATGTTCCTCTGATGTTCCTCAGATGTTCCCCTGATGTTCCCCTGATGTTCCTCTGATGTTCCTCTGATGATCCTCTGATGAACCTCTGATGTTCCTCTGATGTTCCTCTGAAGCTGAACTTTCATATTTCTCCAGGATCAGCTGCTGGATGGAGCTCAGGATTTTATATAGATGGAATCGGCGTCGTAGCCCCGCCCACCTACGCTGATACGCCATGGCGTCAGAAGCAGAGAACATGGCGGCTGTGCTGAAGGCGGAAGGTAAAGAGCTTTAAGTGATGTCTTATTCTCCGGTGTCGGTACCGTAGGTTCGGTTGGTACCGGTCAGAACCCATCTGGTTCCGGTCCCTGGCCGCGGGCTGAGCTCTGCTAGCCGGAGCTGCAGCCCCGCAGCTCGGCTGCTGCAGGTGTTTATCACGGCAGGAACCAAAACATGATGGGGGCTTCTGACAGCTGATGGGGGGGAGGAAACCCGCCGCCTGACCGGCTCAGGGTGCGCTGCTAGCCGGCCTGACCGGCTGGCTCTGCTGCGTTTGGTCTGGAGGTCCGAGCAGCTCCGAACCAGGAAGCGGCAGCTGAAGCTGCAGGGCCGGCAGGAGAAGCTGAGAGGCGGCGGGAGCAGCCGGGAGAGACCGCGGTCTGAGAGCGGCCTCCGGGAGGACCGAGCGGATCCTTCAGCCTGAGCTGCTGGGGATCCGGAACCGGTTCATTAGACGCCTTTAACCGGGGATCAAAACAAGTTCATTAGACACCCGGAACCGGTTCATTAGACACCCGAAACCGGTTCATTTGACACCTTTAACCGCAGATTGAAACCGGTTCATTAGACTCCTTTAACCGGGGATAAGAACAAGTTCATTAGACACCCGGAACCGGTTCATTAGACACCCGGAACCGGTTCATTAGACGCCTTTAACCGGAGGTCAAAACAAGTTCATTAGACACCCGGAACCGGTTCATTAGACACCTTTAACCGGAGGTCAAAACAAGTTCATTAGACACCTGGAACAGGTTCATTAGACACCCGGAACTTCATTAGACACCTTTAACCGGGGATCAAAACAAGTTCATTAGACACCCGGAACCAGTTTATTAGACGCCTTTAACCGGGGACCAAAACAAGTTCATTAGACACCTGGAACAGGTTCATTTGACACCCGGAACCATTAGACACCTTTAACCGCAGATCGGAACCAGTTCGTTAGACTCCTTTAACCGGGGATAAGAACAAGTTCATTAGACGCCCGGAACCGGTTCTTTAAACCCCTTTTAAAGGGGATTTTCAAAAACCCCCGGTTCTTTAAACACAAACTTTACGGCCCCCCCGGAACCCGGGTTATTAAACCTTTAAAGGGGATGAACGTTCTTTAAAACCGCTTTATTGAAACCCAAACCTTCATTAAACCCTCTTAATGAATCGGAACGTTCATAACCCCCAAACTTATTGCCCCCCGAACCGGTTTCTTTAACCCCCACTTTTAGAAACCCGGAACCGGTTCTTTTAAACCTTTAAGGGGACGAACTTTCATTCCCCCCCACATCTTAAATTGAACCCGGGTTTCATTAACGCCTTAAGGGGATGAACCCTTTTTTTTTTTCATTAAACCTTTAACCGCAGACGGAACCGGGTTCATTAACACTGGAACTCTTCATTAGACCCCCTTTTAAAAACCGGGGATAAAAATAATTTCATTAAAAGCTTTAACCGGGGATAAGAATAAGTTCATTAGACGCCTTTAACCACAGATTGGAACAGGTTCATTAGAAGCCTGTAACGGGGGATCAGAACATCATTAGACATCCAGAACCGGTTCATTAGAAGCCTTTAACCGGGGATAAGAACCGGTTCATTAGACGCCTGGACCCGGTTCATTAGACGCCTGGACCCGGTTCATTAGACGCCTGGAACCGGTTCATTAGACACCCTCAACCGGTTCATTAGACGCCTTGAACCGGTTCATAAGACACCCTCAACCGGTTAATTAGACGCCCGGAACCGGTTAATTAGACGCCCGGAACCGGTTCATTAGACCCCTGGAACCGGTTCATTAGACCCCTGGAACCGGTTCATTAGAAGCCTTTAACCGGTTAATTAGACGCCTGGAACCGGTTCATTAGACACCCTCAACCGGTTAATTAGACGCCCGGAACCGGTTCATTAGACACCCTCAACCGGTTCATTAGACCCCTGGAACCGGTTCATTAGAAGTCTTTAAACAGGGATAAGAACCGGTTCATTAGACGCCCGGAACGGGTTCATTAGACACCCTCAACCGGTTCATTAGACGCCCGGAACCGGTTAATTAGATGCCTGGAACCGGTTCATTAGACACCCTCAACCGGTTCATTAGACGCCCGGAACTGGTTCATTAGACGCCCGGAACCGGTTCATTACATGCCTGGAACCGGTTCATTAGACACCCGGAACCGGTTAATTAGACGCCCGGAACCGGTTCATTAGACACCCTTAACCGGTTCATTAGACACCTGGAACCGGTTCATTAGAAGCCTTAAACCGGGGATAAGAACCGGTTCATTAGACGCCCGGAACCGGTTAATTAGACGCCCGGAAACCGGTTCATTAGACACCCTCAACCGGTTAATTAGACGCCCGGAACCGGTTCATTAGACACTCTCAACCTGTTCATTAGACGCCCGGAACCGGTTAATTAGACGCCCGGAACTGGTTAATTAGACCCCCGGGAACCCGGGTTAATTAGAAAAACCCCAATCGTTAATTAAACCCCAACCGGTTCATTAGACCCCCTCAACCGGGTTCATTAGAAGCCTTTAACCGGGTTTCATTAGACACCCTCACCGTTCATTAACCCGGAACCGGTTCTTTAGAACCTTTAACCAGGATAAGAACCCGGGTTCTTAGACCCCAAACCCGGGTTAATTAGACACCTGGAACCGGTTTTCATTAGAAGCCTTTAACCAGGGAAAAAACCCGGGTTCTTTATTAGGGTGAAATCCATCCACATGGGATTCTTTTCAGTGCTGTTTTGCTGACCCACCGATTAATTATTTGCGATACTCAAGAATACCCACGATACATGCTATTAGACTTTTTAACTGGAGATTAAATTTTTTAGGTTGGGAACTGGTTATTTGACTCCTTTTAACGGGGTAAAACAAGTTCATTACACACTTTATATGGAAAATGGGAACTTTTTCTTAGACGCCTTAAAACGGAATCAGAACTGCTTCAAGGATGGAACAGCTTCTTTTTGACCCCTTTTAACCCCGGGGATGGGAAGCGGTTCATTAGACACCTTAACCGGGGCGGAACCGGTTCATTAACCCTTTAACTGGGATGGGGAACCTTTTCATACACACCTTTATATGGGATTGGAACCGGTTCTTTTACACCCCTTTTAATATGGGGATTGGAACCCGGGTTCCTTACACATTTTTATAGGGGGTTTGGAACCGGTTCTTTAAACCACCTTATATGGGGATGGGAACCGGTTCATTTACACGTCTAAGGGGATCGGAACCAGTTCTTTTACACATTTTTATATGGGATGGGAACCGGTTTCTTTACACATCTTTATAGGGGGAGGGAAACCCGTTCATTACAATCTTTATATGGGAGGGAACCTTTCATTACTTCCTTTTATATGGGATGGGGAACCCGTCATTACTCCCTTTTTTTGGGAGGGAAACCTTTTTCATTACCCCTTTATATGGGGATCGAACCGTTCTTTCCCTCGGGCCCTTTAAATAGGGATGGGAACCCCGGGTTCATTACACACTTTATATGGGGATCGGAACCGTTTCATTACCCCTTAATGGGGATCGGAACCGGTTCATTACACATCTTTATATGGGATCGGAACCTTTTCATTACTCCCTTTATAGGGGGATCGGAACCTTCATTACACATCTTTTATGGGGATCGAACCTTTCCTTACTCCCCTTTTAAGGGGGATGGGAACCGGTCATTACACTTTTTTAATGGGATGGGGAACCGGGGGGGGGGGGGGGGGGGGGGGGGGGGGTTTTTTTTTTTTTTTTTTTTTTTTTTTTTTTTTTTTTTTTTTCCCTTTTTTTTGGGGGATCCCTGAAACCGTTTAAACTCGCCTTTTTGGGGATCGGCCGGCTTTACAATCTTTAATGGGGGGAACCGCTTACTCACCTTTATAGGGGACCGGCCCGGTTTTTCATTACACACTAAAGGGGCACGGAAGCCGCGGAGAAAGCTTAGACGCGAGCAGCGGGAGAGACCGCGGTTTGAAGCGGCCTCCGGGAGGACCGAGCGATCCTTCAGCCTGAGCTGCTGGGATCCGGAACCGGTTCATTAGACGCCTTTAAACCGGGGATCAAAACAAGTTCATTAGACACCGAACCGGTTCATTAGAAACCCGAAACCGTTCATTAGACGCCTTTAACCGCAGATTGGAACCGTTCATTAGACTCCTTTAACCGGGGATAAGAACACATTTTCATTAGACACCGAACCGGTTTCATTGGGACGCCGGGAACCGGTTCATTAGACGCCTTTAACTGGGGATCAAAACAAGTTCATTAGACACCCGAACCGGTTCGTTAGACGCTTTAACCGGGGATCAAAACAAGTTCATTAACACCTGGAACTGTTCAATAGACACCCGGAACCGGTTCATTAGACTTCTTTAACCGGGAAAGAAAGTTCATTAGACACCCGGAACCATTTATTAGACCCTTTAACCGGGGACCAAAACAAGTTCATTAGACACCTGGAACAGGTTCATTTGACACCCGGAACCATTAGACAACCGTTAACCGCAGATCGGAACCAGTTCGTTAGACTCCTTTAACCGGGGATAAGAACAAGTTCATTAGACGCCCGGAACCGGTTCATTAGACGCCTTTAACCGGGGATAAGAACAAGTTCATTAGACACCCGGAACTTCATTAGACATCTGGAACTGGTTCATTAGACGCCCGGAACCGGTTTATTAGAAGCCTTTAACGGGGCATCAGAACAAGTTCATTAGATGCCCGGAACTTCCATTAGACACCCAGAACCAGTTCATTAGAAGCCCTGGACTTCATTAGACATCTGGAACTGGTTCATTAGACACCCGGAACTTCATTAGACACCCGGAACCGGTTCATTAGACGCCCGGGACTTCATTAGACACCCGGAACCGGTTCATTAGAAGCCTTTAACGGGGCATCAGAACAAGTTCATTAGACGCCCGGGACTTCATTAGACATCTTGAACCGGTTCATTAGACGCCTTAACCGGGGATAAGAACCGGTTCATTAGAAGCCTTTAACCGCAGATCGGAACCGGTTCATTAGACATCTGGAACTCGTTCATTAGACGCCTTTAACCAGGGATAAGAATAAGTTCATTAGACGCCTTTAACCGGGGATAAGAATAAGTTCATTAGACGCCTTTAACCACAGATTGGAACAGGTTCATTAGAAGCCTGTAACGGGGGATCAGAACATCATTAGACATCCAGAACCGGTTCATTAGAAGCCTTTAACCGGGGATAAGAACCGGTTCATTAGACGCCTGGACCCGGTTCATTAGACACCCTCAACCGGTTCATTAGACGCCTGGAACCGGTTCATTAGACACCCTCAACCGGTTCATTAGACGCCTTGAACCGGTTCATAAGACACCCTCAACCGGTTAATTAGACGCCCGGAACCGGTTAATTAGACGCCCGGAACCGGTTCATTAGACCCCTGGAACCGGTTCATTAGACCCCTGGAACCGGTTCATTAGAAGCCTTTAACCGGTTAATTAGACGCCTGGAACCGGTTCATTAGACACCCTCAACCGGTTAATTAGACGCCCGGAACCGGTTCATTAGACACCCTGAACCGGTTCATTAGACCCCTGGAACCGGTTCATTAGAAGTCTTTAAACAGGGATAAGAACCGGTTCATTAGACGCCCGGAACGGGTTCATTAGACACCCTCAACCGGTTCATTAGACGCCCGGAACCGGTTAATTAGATGCCTGGAACCGGTTCATTAGACACCCTCAACCGGTTCATTAGACGCCCAGAACTGGTTCATTAGACGCCCGGAACCGGTTCATTACATGCCTGGAACCGGTTCATTAGACACCCGGAACCGGTTAATTAGACGCCCGGAACCGGTTCATTAGACACCCTTAACCGGTTCATTAGACACCTGGAACCGGTTCATTAGAAGCCTTAAACCGGGGAGAAGAACCGGTTCATTAGACGCCCGGAACCGGTTAATTAGACGCCCGGAACCGGTTCATTAGACACCCTCAACCGGTTAATTAGACGCCCGGAACCGGTTCATTAGACACTCTCAACCTGTTCATTAGACGCCCGGAACCGGTTAATTAGACGCCCGGAACTGGTTAATTAGACGCCCGGAACCGGTTAATTAGACACCCTCAATCGGTTAATTAGACGCCCGGAACCGGTTCATTAGACACCCTCAACCGGTTCATTAGAAGCCTTTAACCGGTTCATTAGACACCCTCAACCGGTTCATTAGACACCTGGAACCGGTTCATTAGAAGCCTTTAACCAGGGATAAGAACCGGTTCATTAGACGCCCGGAACCGGTTAATTAGACACCTGGAACCGGTTCATTAGAAGCCTTTAACCAGGGATAAGAACCGGTTCATTATTAGGGGTGTAAATCCATCCATCATGGCGATTCGTTTCAGTGTCTGTTTTGCTGACCCACCGATTAGATTATTTGCGATACTCAAGAATACACCACGATACGATGCTATTAGACGTCTTTAACTGGAGATTAGAACTGTTTTAGGTGATCGGAACTGGTTAGTTAGACTCCTTTAACCGGGGATAAGAACAAGTTCATTACACACTTTTATATGGAGATCGGAACTGATTCATTAGACGCCTTTAACTGGAGATCAGAACTGCTTCAAGGGATGGAACAGCTTCGTTAGACACCTTTAACCGGGGATCGGAAGCGGTTCATTAGACACCTTTAACCGGGGATCGGAACCGGTTCATTAGACTCCTTTAACTGGGGATAGGAACCGGTTCATTACACACCTTTATATGGGGATTGGAACCGGTTCATTACACACCTTTATATGGGGATTGGAACCGGTTCATTACACACCTTTATATGGGGATCGGAACCGGTTCATTACACACCTTTATATGGGGATCGGAACCGGTTCATTACACGTCTTTATATGGGGATCGGAACCAGTTCATTACACATCTTTATATGGGGATCGGAACCGGTTCATTACACATCTTTATATGGGGATCGGAACCGGTTCATTACACATCTTTATATGGGGATCGGAACCGTTTCATTACTTGCCTTTATATGGGGATCGGAACCGGTTCATTACTCGCCTTTATATGGGGATCGGAACCGTTTCATTACTCGCCTTTATATGGGGATCGGAACCGGTTCATTACTCGCCTTTATATGGGGATCGGAACCGGTTCATTACACATCTTTATATGGGGATCGGAACCGTTTCATTACTCACCTTTATATGGGGATCGGAACCGGTTCATTACACATCTTTATATGGGGATCGGAACCGTTTCATTACTCGCCTTTATATGGGGATCGGAACCGGTTCATTACACATCTTTATATGGGGATCGGAACCGTTTCATTACTCGCCTTTATATGGGGATCGGAACCGGTTCATTACACATCTTTATATGGGGATCTGAACCGTTTCATTACTCGCCTTTATATGGGGATCGGAACCGGTTCATTACACACCTTTATATGGGGATCGGAACCGGTTCATTACACATCTTTATATGGGGATCTGAACCGTTTCATTACTCGCCTTTATATGGGGATCTGAACCGGTTCATTACACACCTTTATATGGGGATCTGAACCGTTTCATTACTCGCCTTTATATGGGGATCGGAACCGGTTCATTACACATCTTTATATGGGGATCGGAACCGGTTCATTACACATCTTTATATGGGGATCTGAACCGTTTCATTACTCGCCTTTATATGGGGATCGGAACCGGTTCATTACACATCTTTATATGGGGATCTGAACCGTTTCATTACTCGCCTTTATATGGGGATCGGAACCGGTTCATTACACATCTTTATATGGGGATCGGAACCGTTTCATTACTCACCTTTATATGGGGATCGGAACCGGTTCATTACACATCTTTATATGGGGATCGGAACCGTTTCATTACTTGCCTTTATATGGGGATTGAAACCGGTTCATTACACACCTTTATATGGGGATTGGAACCGGTTCATTACACACCTTTATATGGGGATTGGAACCGGTTCATTACACACCTTTATATGGGGATCGGAACCGGTTCATTACTCGCCTTTATATGGGGATCGGAACCGTTTCATTACTTGCCTTTATATGGGGATCAGAACCGGTTCATTACACATCTTTATATGGGGATCGGAACCGTTTCATTACTCGCCTTTATATGGGGATCTGAACCGGTTCATTACACATCTTTATATGGGGATCGGAACCGTTTCATTACTCGCCTTTATATGGGGATCGGAACCGGTTCATTACACATCTTTATATGGGGATCGGAACCGTTTCATTACTCGCCTTTATATGGGGATCGGAACCGGTTCATTACACACCTTTATATGGGGATTGAAACCGGTTCATTACACATCTTTATATGGGGATCTGAACCGTTTCATTACTCGCCTTTATATGGGGATCGGAACCGGTTCATTACACATCTTTATATGGGGATCTGAACCGTTTCATTACACATCTTTATATGGGGATCGGAACCGGTTCATTACACATCTTTATATGGGGATCTGAACCGTTTCATTACTCGCCTTTATATGGGGATCGGAACCGGTTCATTACACATCTTTATATGGGGATCGGAACAGGTTCATTACACATCTTTATATGGGGATCTGAACCGTTTCATTACTCGCCTTTATATGGGGATCGGAACCGGTTCATTACACATCTTTATATGGGGATCGGAACCGGTTCATTACACATCTTTATATGGGGATCGGAACCGTTTCATTACTTGCCTTTATATGGGGATCGGAACCGGTTCATTACACATCTTTATATGGGGATCGGAACCGTTTCATTACTCGCCTTTATATGGGGATCGGAACCGGTTCATTACACATCTTTATATGGGGATCGGAACCGTTTCATTACTCGCCTTTATATGGGGATCGGAACCGGTTCATTACACACCTTTATATGGGGATTGAAACCGGTTCATTACACATCTTTATATGGGGATCTGAACCGTTTCATTACTCGCCTTTATATGGGGATCGGAACCGGTTCATTACACATCTTTATATGGGGATCGGAACCGGTTCATTACACATCTTTATATGGGGATCTGAACCGTTTCATTAATCGCCTTTATATGGGGATCGGAACCGGTTCATTACACATCTTTATATGGGGATCGGAACAGGTTCATTACACATCTTTATATGGGGATCTGAACCGTTTCATTACTCGCCTTTATATGGGGATCGGAACCGGTTCATTACACATCTTTATATGGGGATCGGAACCGGTTCATTACACATCTTTATATGGGGATCTGAACCGTTTCATTACTCGCCTTTATATGGGGATCGGAACCGGTTCATTACACATCTTTATATGGGGATCGGAACAGGTTCATTACACATCTTTATATGGGGATCTGAACCGTTTCATTACTCGCCTTTATATGGGGATCGGAACCGGTTCATTACACATCTTTATATGGGGATCGGAACCGGTTCATTACACATCTTTATATGGGGATCGGAACCGTTTCATTACTTGCCTTTATATGGGGATCGGAACCGGTTCATTACACATCTTTATATGGGGATCGGAACCGTTTCATTACTCGCCTTTATATGGGGATCGGAACCGGTTCATTACACATCTTTATATGGGGATCGGAACCGTTTCATTACTCGCCTTTATATGGGGATCGGAACCGGTTCATTACACACCTTTATATGGGGATCGGAACCGTTTCATTACTCGCCTTTATATGGGGATCGGAACCGGTTCATTACACACCTTTATATGGGGATCGGAACCGGTTCATTACACATCTTTATATGGGGATCTGAACCGTTTCATTAATCGCCTTTATATGGGGATCGGAACCGGTTCATTACACATCTTTATATGGGGATCGGAACAGGTTCATTACACATCTTTATATGGGGATCTGAACCGTTTCATTACTCGCCTTTATATGGGGATCGGAACCGTTTCATTACACACCTTTATATGGGGATCGGAACCGGTTCATTACACATCTTTATATGGGGATCTGAACCGTTTCATTAATCGCCTTTATATGGGGATCGGAACCGTTTCATTACTCGCCTTTATATGGGGATCGGAACCGGTTCATTACACACCTTTATATGGGGATTGAAACCGGTTCATTACACATCTTTATATGGGGATCTGAACCGTTTCATTACTCGCCTTTATATGGGGATCGGAACCGGTTCATTACACATCTTTATATGGGGATCGGAACCGGTTCATTACACATCTTTATATGGGGATCTGAACCGTTTCATTAATCGCCTTTATATGGGGATCGGAACCGGTTCATTACACATCTTTATATGGGGATCGGAACAGGTTCATTACACATCTTTATATGGGGATCTGAACCGTTTCATTACTCGCCTTTATATGGGGATCGGAACCGTTTCATTACACACCTTTATATGGGGATCAGAACCGGTTCATTACACATCTTTATATGGGGATCTGAACCGTTTCATTAATCGCCTTTATATGGGGATCGGAACCGGTTCATTACACATCTTTATATGGGGATCGGAACAGGTTCATTACACATCTTTATATGGGGATCTGAACCGTTTCATTACTCGCCTTTATATGGGGATCGGAACCGGTTCATTACACATCTTTATATGGGGATCGGAACCGGTTCATTACACATCTTTATATGGGGATCTGAACCGTTTCATTACTCGCCTTTATATGGGGATCGGAACCGGTTCATTACACATCTTTATATGGGGATCTGAACCGTTTCATTACTCGCCTTTATATGGGGATCGGAACCGGTTCATTACACACCTTTATATGGGGATTGAAACCGGTTCATTACACACCTTTATATGGGGATCGGAACCGGTTCCAGTCGGACTGGCTTTTACTCTCATTTTCCACCTGTTACATAAGTCACACACACACACACACACACACTGTTCATGTAAAGTGGATCCAAATGTGGTCGTTGCTAGGCAACTGTGCTCCACTGAGGAGGTGTCTCTGCAGCAGATCTCTGTCTCTGTCCTCAGGGGGACAGTTCCGCTGGACCTCCGTCCTCTGAGACCCATCCTATATGGACCCGTCGCCATGAGCAACAAGGAGATGGTTTCCACGGAGACAGGTAGGCTCCCCATCCTCCTACAGGACACCCCTCCCCCAGGCGTTGCCATGGAAACTGCCTGTTTGGGACAGACGTCATGGTTGCAGCAGTGTTGGGTTGAAATGAAGCGGATCAGGCTGAGGTTCTGGTCCAGTGGACCTCCGATCCGGTCTGATAAACCCACTGGGTTCTTTAAGGGAAAGACAGAACCTCCCATGGGTTCACATTCAGAGAAGATGTCAGAGGCGGTTCTAGACGATGTCGTCTTCCATCCCTCTGTGGTCATTTGGACCTCAGTTCTGACCTCTGCTTGGTTCTGGAGCCCTACAGGCTGTGAACCATCCTGAAACATGCAGAGGTTCTGTTCTGCTGCAGCTCCAGACCTGGTTCTGTTGGTTCTGTCTGGACTAAAGTGGACCAAATGGAGCTCTTGGCGTCTGATCCGACCCATTTGGGTTCTAAACCACAATGCATCCATCGGTTCTGGACCTGCTCAGGTCTCACCGCAGCAGAACTCTGGTTTCTGTTTGAAGTTTGCTGATGTTCCAGATAAAAACCAGGAGATGACCTCTGACCTTTCAGGGAGGTCGGTGAAGACGGAGACAGAAGGAAGCAGAACTTTTAGGTTCTTTAAGGTTCCTGAGGAGAACCAGTTCCTGGTGAAGTTCCTGTTAACCAGCAGCAGCAACATCTGGAAAAGTTGCAGTTTATTGAATCTCCAGCAACCAAAGCATCATCATCATCATCATCATCATCTAGAGAGGATGGAAACATCCAGACTTGATGTTTTGTAGATGTGTGGTTTATTCTCCTCCAGGTTCCATCTTCTCAAACATCAATAAAGCTTCCAAGAAGCTTTTTAACCAGCTCACATCTTCAGCAGAGACAGCTGCGTACGCAATGGGCTAAGGAAACACGGGTCTAAGGAGGCGAGGGTCTAAGGAGGCAAGGGTCTAAGGAGGCGAGGGTCTAAGGAAACAAGGGTCTAAGGAAACAAGGGTCTAAGGAGGCGAGGGTCTAAGGAGGCGAGGGTCTAAGGAAGCGAGGGTCTAAGGAGGCGAGGGTCTAAGGAAACAAGGGTCTAAGGATAAAAGAGTCTAAGGAAACAAGGGTCTAAGGAAACGAGGGTCTAGCGAGGCGAGGGTCTAAGGAAGCCGGGGTCTAAGGAAGCGGGGGTCTAAGGAAACGGGGGTCTAAGGAAACGAGGGTCTAGTGAGGCGAGGGTCTAAGGAAGCCGGGGTCTAAGGAAGCGGGGGTCTAAGGAAACGAGGGTCTAAGGAGGCGATGGTCTAAGGAAGTGGGGGTCTAAGGAAGCGGGGGTCTAAGGAAACGAGGGTCTAAGGAGGCGAGGGTCTAAGGAAGCCGGGGTCTAAGGAAGCGGGGGTCTAAGGAAACGAGGGTCTAAGGAGGCGATGGTCTAAGGAAGTGGGGGTCTAAGGAAACGAGGGTCTAAGGAGGCGAGGGTCTAAGGAGGCGAGGGTCTAAGGAAGCGAGGGTCTAAGGAAACGAGGGTCTAAGGAGGCGAGGGTCTAAGGAAGCGAGGGTCTAAGGAAGCGAGGGTCTAAGGAAACGAGGGTCTAAGGAGGCGATGGTCTAAGGAAGTGGGAGTCTAAGGAAACGAGGGTCTGAGGAGGCGAGGGTCTAAGGAGGCGAGGGTCTAAGGAAGCGGAGGTCTAAGGAAACGAGGGTCTAAGGAAACGAGGGTCTAGCGAGTCGAGGGTCTAAGGAAGCCGGGGTCAAGGGAAGCGGGGGTCTAAGGAAACGAGGGTCTAAGGAGGCGAGGGTCTAAGGAAACGAGGGTCTAAGGAAACGAGGGTCTAAGGAGGCGAGGGTCTAAGGAAACGAGGGTCTGAGGAGGCGAGGGTCTAAGTGTTCACACTGTTTAAATTTGATCACTGCTTTTCTTTATAAATGTTCATTTCACTGCTAAGCTGCTCATTCACTGTCAGAAAGCTCTATGCACGGAAGGTTAGTCTAAGTCTCTAAGTCTAATTCACTGGTTGTTTAATTATTTCTGTTTAGTTGATGAAAGTTTAAACCTGTGAGCAAAGCAGAGGCAGGCTAGAGTTGAACCGGAAACCTACTCATCATCAGCAAGGCTTCCTTTTTAGTCTCCTTCCAGCTTAGACCTTTAAATCGTCTCCATGGTGATGGGATGGGGGGGTCAAACTGTCATAGGTCACATGGAAGAACAGAAAGATTTAGAAAATCTGAGTTTAAAGCTGGAGAACCTTGAGTGAAACTCAGTTTTAGTTTCAGGATGACTGCATGTTCAGGTCTGAGCAGACAGGACCGGTTCTGGTACCAGTAGAATCCTCTCGGTCGGTCTCTGAGCCGTCTGTGTTCTGGTTCTGTTCGGTCCACTCAGCGTCTCTCTGTGTCTCCAGAGAATAAAGGCCAGAGGAAGGTGTTCCTCCCCAACAAGCTGCTGGACTGTCTGCCCCGCTCCGCCTGCCTGCCTAACGAGCGCCTCCGCTGGAACACTAACGAGGTGAGAGGGAGGGAGGAGAACCTGGGAGGTTCTGATGGTTCTGAGTCAGCAGCTACAGCGTTCCTTGTTTGGACCTTGTGTCTCTGCAGGAGATCGCCTCCTACCTGATTTCCTTTGACAGACATGAGGAGTGGCTCTCCGTCAGCCTGAAGACCAGGTAGGCTCCTGCTGCGCCTGCCAGACGGCGCTCAGGGCTGCAGGTTCTCATGTTGGTGTCTGGGTGTTTCAGGCCGAAGAACGGCAGCATCATCCTCTACAACAGGAAGAAGGTGAAGTACAGGAAGGACGGCTACTGCTGGAAGAAGAGGAAGGATGGGAAGACCACCAGGGAGGATCACATGAAGCTGAAGGTCCAGGGCATGGAGGTAGGGTCTGCAGCGCCCCCTGCTGGAAGGCTGGGGGAGGTGCTGTACTGCTGAACCTGCTGCTATGACCTCAGGTGGATACAGGCCTTAGATCTTCTAACTCTAAAGCTGCGTTCACAGTGAACAAGATCTGAGCACCAAAATGGCTAAAGCGCAGAAATCTGGATGTAGGATCAAACTGTGGTGAAGCTCTGGAAGCTCGACGCTCCGGATGCTTTATAAATAAATACTCTATTGATATAGATAATCCATAAATAATTTATAAATACACAATTAATACTTGAAAATACTCCATAGATATGTTATAAATACTCCATATATGCATGAGCATAGACTCATCCAGGAAGTGGTTATGAGCAGCATATATGACACATTAACCGATTTAATGCGTAATAAAAAAAAAAGTTGAGAGGACCTTAGCAACCAGCGGACCGCAGTGTGCAGCAGCCAGGGCTAACGTTAGCCCGTGTGAAGCGGCCAGGGCTAACGTTAGCCTTTCTGCAGCAGCCAGGGCTAACGTTAGCCCGTGTGAAGCGGCCAGGGCTAACGTTAGCCCATGTGAAGCGACCAGGGCTAACGTTAGCCTTTCTGCAGCAGCCAGGGCTAACGTTAGCCTGTGTGAAGCGGCACTCTCTCTGCATAGCCGTGTGTGAAGGACCGCTGGCTCTGATGGAGGTTTGATTGTTTTTTTCGGCAAAATGTTCATTTGATTTGTGTTTATCTGATTGTGTTAATTATTATTTCCCACTAAATGAAAAAAATGTATTATTATCTAGAGACTATTAATAACAGGAAATGAAATACAGCTCTAGACTAGCTTTGAATGTGGTGATGTCATCAGAACGCTTCTGTTCCAATTGACCCAGATTGATGCTGCTCCCGTTCTCCCAGAGTCCAGACTTTCCTAGGTTCTAGTCAGGAACATACTTGGCGAGAACACGACTCCGTACTGATGTTCTAGTGAACTGAGATACAGCTTATACACGATCTTCCAGGAAGTGGATAGATTCAGCATAGACTCTTCCAGGAAGTAGTTTTAGTTATTTTAGAATCTTCCAGGAAGTGGTTTGAGTCATTATAGAATCTTCCATGAAGTGTTTAGGATCAGCTAAGACTCTTCCAAGAAGTGGTTTGAGTCATTTTAGAATCTTCCATGAAGTGGTTTGAGTCATTTTAGCATCTTCCAGGAAGTGGTTTGAGTAATTTTAGAATCTTCCAGGAAGTGGTTTGAGTCATTTTAGAATCTTCCAGGAAGTGGTTTGAGTCATTATAGAATCTTCCAGGAAGTGGTTTGAGTCATTTTAGAATCTTCCAGGAAGTGGTTTGAGTCATTTTAGAATCTTCCAGGAAGTGGTTTGAGTCATTTTAGAATCTTCCATGAAGTGGTTTGAGTCATTTTAGAATCTTCCAGGAAGTGGTTTGAGTCATTTTAGAATCTTCCATGAAGTGGTTTGAGTCATTTTAGAATCTTCCAGGAAGTGGTTTGAGTCATTTTAGAATCTTCCAGGAAGTGGTTTGAGTCATTTTAGAATCTTCCATGAAGTGGTTTGAGTCATTTTAGAATCTTCCAGGAAGTGGTTTGAGTCATTTTAGAATCTTCCATGAAGTGGTTTGAGTCATTTTAGAATCTTCCATGAAGTTGTTTGAGTCATTTTAGAATCTTCCAGGAAGTGGTTTGAGTCATTTTAGAATCTTCCAGGAAGTGGTTTGAGTCATTATAGAATCTTCCAGGAAGTGGTTTGAGTCATTTTAGAATCTTCCATGAAGTGGTTTGAGTCATTTTAGAATCTTCCAGGAAGTGGTTTGAGTCATTTTAGAATCTTCCAGGAAGTGGTTTGAGTCATTTTAGAATCTTCCAGGAAGTGGTTTGAGTCATTATAGAATCTTCCAGGAAGTGTTTAGGATCAGCTAAGACTCTTCCAGGAAGTGGTTTGAGTCATTTTAGAATCTTCCATGAAGTGGTTTGAGTCATTTTAGCATCTTCCAGGAAGTGGTTTGAGTAATTTTAGAATCTTCCAGGAAGTGGTTTGAGTCATTTTAGAATCTTCCAGGAAGTGGTTTGAGTCATTATAGAATCTTCCAGGAAGTGGTTTGAGTCATTTTAGAATCTTCCAGGAAGTGGTTTGAGTCATTTTAGAATCTTCCAGGAAGTGGTTTGAGTCATTTTAGAATCTTCCATGAAGTGTTTAGGATCAGCTAAGACTCTTCCAGGAAGTGGTTTGAGTCATTTTAGAATCTTCCATGAAGTGGTTTGAGTCATTTTAGCATCTTCCAGGAAGTGGTTTGAGTAATTTTAGAATCTTCCAGGAAGTGGTTTGAGTCATTTTAGAATCTTCCAGGAAGTGGTTTGAGTCATTATAGAATCTCCCGGGAAGTGGTTTAAGGGATTATAGAATCTTCCAGGAAGTGGTTAGGATCAGCTAAAACTCTTCCATGAAGTGGTTTGAGTCATTTTAGAATCTTCCAGGAAGTGGTTTGAGTCATTATAGAATCTTCCAGGAAGTGGTTTGAGTCATTATTGAAGCCTCCAAGAAGTGGTTAGAATCAGCATGGACTCTTCCAGGAAGTGGTTTTAGTCATCATAGAATCTTCCAGGAAGTGGTTTTAATCATTATAGAATCTTCCAGGAAGTGGTTTGAGTCATTTTAGAATCTTCCAGGAGGTGGTTAGAGGCATTATAAAATCTTCCATGAAGTGTTTAGGTTCAGCATAGACTCTTCCAGGAAGTGGTCAGATGCAGCAAAGACTCTTCCAGGAAGTGGTCAGATGCAGCAAAGACTCTTCCAGGAAGTGGTTTGAGTCATTATAGAATCTTCCAGGAAGTGGTTTGAGTCATTATAGAATCTTCCAGGAAGTGGTTAGGATCAGCTAAGACTCTTCCAGGAAGTGGTTTGAGTCATTATAGAATATTCCAGGAAGTGGTTTGAGTCATTATAGAATCTTCCAGGAAGTGGTTTGAGTCATTATAGAAGCATCCAAGAAGTGGTTAGAATCAGCATGGACTCTTCCAGGGAGTGGTTTTAGTCATTATAGAATCTTCCAGGAAGTGGTTTGAGTCATTATTGAAGCCTCCAAGAAGTGGTTAGAATCAGCATGGACTCTACCACGAATTGGTTTTAGTCATCATAGAATCTTCCAGGAAGGGGTTTTAATCATTATAGAATCTTCCAGGAAGTGGTTTGAGTCATTTTAGAATCTTCCAGGAGGTGGTTAGAGGCATTATAAAATCTTCCATGAAGTGTTTAGGTTCAGCATAGACTCTTCCAGGAAGTGGTCAGATGCAGCAAAGACTCTTCCAGGAAGTGGTCAGATGCAGCAAAGACTCTTCCAGGAAGTGGTTTGAGTCATTATAGAATCTTCCAGGAAGTGGTTAGGATCAGCTAAGACTCTTCCAGGAAGTGGTTTGAGTCATTATAGAATCTTCCAGGAAGTGGTTTGAGTCATTATAGAAGCTTCCAAGAAGTGGTTAGAATCAGCATGGACTCTTCCAGGGAGTGGTTTTAGTCATTATAGAATCTTCCAGAAAGTGATTTGAGTCGTTATAGACTCTACCAGGAAGTGGTTAGATGCAGCATAGACTCTTCCAGGAAGTGGTTTGAATCATTATAGAATCTTCAAGTAAGTGGTTAGATGCAGCATAGACTCTTCCATGAAGTGGTTAGATGCAGCATAGACTCTTCCAGGAAGTGGTTAGATGCAGCATAGACTCTTCCAGGAAGTGGTGAGATGCAGCATAGACTCTTCCAGGAAGTGGTGAGATGCAGCGTAGACTCTTCCAGGAAGTGGTTAGATGCAGCATAGACTCTTCCAGAAATTGGTGAGATGCAGCATAGACTCTTCCAGGAAGTGGTTAGATGCAGCGTAGACTCTTCCAGGAAGTGGTTAGATGCAGCGTAGACTCTTCCAGGAAGTGGTTAGATGCAGCTTAGACTCTTCCAGGAAGTGGTTAGATGCAGCGTAGACTCTTCCAGGAAGTGGTTAGATCCAGCATAGACTCTTCATGGAAGTGGTTAGATGCAGCATAGACTCTTCCAGGAAGTGGTTAGATCCAGCATAGACTCTTCCAGGAAGTGGTTAGATCCAGCATAGACTCTTCCAGGAAGTGGTTAGATGCAGCATAGTCTCTTCCAGGAAGTGGTTAGATGCAGCATAGACTCTTCCAGGAAGTGGTTAGATGCAGCATAGACTCTTCCAGGAAGTGGTGAGATGCAGCATAGACTCTTCCAGGAAGTGGTGAGATGCAGCGTAGACTCTTCCAGGAAGTGGTTAGATGCAGCATAGACTCTTCCAGAAATTGGTGAGATGCAGCATAGACTCTTCCAGGAAGTGGTTAGATGCAGCGTAGACTCTTCCAGGAAGTGGTTAGATCCAGCATAGGCTATTCCAGGAAGTGGTTAGATGCAGCTTAGACTCTTCCAGGAAGTGGTTAGATGCAGCGTAGACTCTTCCAGGAAGTGGTTAGATCCAGCATAGACTCTTCATGGAAGTGGTTAGATGCAGCATAGACTCTTCCAGGAAGTGGTTAGATCCAGCATAGACTCTTCCAGGAAGTGGTTAGATCCAGCATAGACTCTTCCAGGAAGTGGTTAGATGCAGCATAGACTCTTCTAGGCAGTGTTTGGCTGAACTGATGGAGGGAACAATTGGCACCAACTTGCTGCTGAGTCCTTTCCTGCAAACATCCCTCAGAGTATCCCCGACTTTACGTAGACAGCTTCCTGGAACTGGTTTCCATGGTGACCATGTTGAACAGTGGTCTGGATCAGGTGGAGGTTTGTTCTAGTTTCTTATCCAGTGTTTCTGTGTTGCAGTGCCTCTACGGCTGCTACGTCCATTCCTCCATCGTTCCCACATTCCACAGACGGTGCTACTGGCTGCTGCAGGTAAACGCCCCCAGGAGGTCCGTGTTCTGAACCCGTCCCAGTAGAACCCAGAGCTTCCTTTGTTTACTGATGGTTTGATCAGAAGGTTCTGTAGGTCTAGAACCTGCAGCCAGCTTGTAACCAGTTGCTTCTCTGAACAGAACCCGGACATCGTGCTGGTCCACTACCTGAACGTGCCGTCACCAGAGGATTCTGGGAAAAGCAGCCCGCTGCTGTGCACGGTGTCTGAGCGCCATGATGCCCTGAGGTGGAGCCGGGACGACCTGCTGAGCCAGCTGAAGCCCATGTGTACGGCGCCGAGCAGAGCCCACTTCCTCCCAGTGAGCGGCGTGTTCTGGTGGAGCTAATGTCCTCTCTGTTTCAGTCCACAGCATCAAGTGCTCCATGGGTTCTGGAGACTTCAGCATCGAGGAGCTGGTTCAGCACATCCTGGACCGCCAGAGGAGCAAACCGCAGCCCAGAACCCACACCTGCCTCTGCAGCACCAGTCAGGGTAGGAGGCGCTGCCGTGACATCACGGTGACATCATGACCTGTCCCTGACCTCCGTGTGCCGGCTCTGTGTCCGCAGTGTCCTCAGGGGTGAACATTCCCCACCACTGCAACTGCACCAAGCACCGCATCATCTCCCCCAAGCTGCCACTTTCCTGCAGGGCCGCAGAGTCACCGCTGTCCTTCGAGACGGGGGAGGCAGGCAGGGGGGGAGGAGGGGGAGACGGCAAGCTGCCTCACCTGCAGGCTCAGAGCAGCCCGGCATCTTCTCCCAGTCCTTCGTCCACGTAAGTCTGCTGGTCTGCATGGTAGCAGGTAGAGACGGCCTCCATCAGCTGGATCTCTGGACCAGCAGAGGAGGTCATGGTGGAACCAGGGCAGCAGGAGGAGGAGCAGAAGGAGGAGAACCGAAGCTCAAAGCCGCCGTCTCTCCTCCTGCTGCAGCAGCCTGGAACCAGCAGGACCTCCCGCCTCCAGCAGGGGGCAGCAGAGCAGCTCCATAGATCTGATCTGACTCCTCTCACCCAGCTTCTGCTCCACAGGTCCGGCTCCTCCCCCCCTCCCGCTCGGGGGGCTGCCATCACCATGGGTAACCGTGGTAACGGTTTCTACAACAGCCGCTGCAGTAACCTGGCCACCGTGTCTCTGCCTCAGAGTGCTGTGATCGTCATGGCGACCGCCGCCGCCATCCCAGGAGGAGGAGGGGCTCCGTCCGAGGAGGCGGGGCAAAGGAACAGCTTTGGCCCGCTGCTGCTCTCCCCCGCCCTCCCCCCACCTGCTGGAAACCCTTCCTCCCCCACCCCCCCCCTCCTCCTCCCCCACCCCCCCAGCCCCCGTTCAGGCCACCCTCTCCCTCACCCTGCTCCCCTCCCCAGTCATCGGAGGACTCCTCCTGACCCCGTCCTCCTCCAACAACCCCCCCTCCTGCCAGTCTCCCCCTTCCTCCCCGTCTTCTCCCCCAGCCCCCTCCTCCCTCCCCCCAGCCTTTGATCCTGACTCCTTCTTGAACTCCCCCAAAGAGGGGCAGACGTACGGGGGTCATCCTCCCACCCCCTCCCCCTCAATCCTGAGAACACCCCCTCCCCCCCTCCCTCACCCCTCCCTCACGCTCTCCCTCTCCCCCACCACCTCGGCCCCCCCCTCCTCAGTTTCCCCTCCTTCCTCCCTCTCTTCCCTCTCTACCTCCCCCTCTTCCTCCTCCTCTGCCTCCCCCCCTTCATCCGGCCCCCCTCCCTCCGTTGCTCTGTCCCTGTCTCCCACCTCCTCTGTGGCCCCGCCCATCCTCCCCCTCTGCCTGGAGCTCGGGGCTCTGGGGGAGGCGGAAGGAGTGAAGGAGGAGTCTGGGTGTGAAGAAGAGGAGCTGAAGCATCAGATTACTGATGATGATGATGATGATGATGAAGGCAGTGCCCCGCCCACCAAGCTGGTTCTGCTCCAGGTAGGTCCGCCCTAACGAGCCTGAGGGACTACTTCCTGAGGCTGTATCCTTCCACTAACTCCTCCTCTGAATCCTCTCATTCAGACAGACCACGCCCCTTCCACTGCGTCTCCTAGGCAACACAAGGACAGAAGCTCCGCCTCCCTGCACCTGGATGCTCCAGATAATCAGTCCACCAATCATGTGCAGGGACAGCAGCCATTGGTAATGCCTGCGCCTGAAGCTCCGCCCCCTGCTGAGATTTCCCATCAGGCCCTGGACCTACCGTCGGCGTTCCCCACCAAGGCTGACGCGTCGTCCTTCACTGGTTCCGACCTGAGTGCCGTAGCCATGGACACCGCCTCCATAGCAACAGCCCCAGTGAAAGAGGAGAGGAGGCGGAGCTACGACTCGGAAGAAACCCACATGGAGGCGGAGCCTAGAGGGGAAGAGCTGGACATCTCCTTAGACCTGATCTCTGACCTCATCACAGAGGAGGCGGGACCAGCAGAGGCCCCGCCCCCTCCAGCAGCGTCCGGCCCGGCCGTGTTCCCCACCGGGGTCCGATACGTTGTTCCGCCGCAGCCCTCCCCCTCCTCTTCCTTCCTGCCCTTCCCTCACCCGATGCCCTCCTCCTCCCGCCGCCTGGCCTCCATCACAGACTTCTCCCCAGAGTGGTCCTACCCAGAGGTGAGACCCGGATCAGAACCACCAGAATCTGGGACCCATTTCAGGTTCTGATCGCTCCTCCATCTGTTGTCTAGCAGCTTCTAGGATAGATTTCTAGTATCAGAGGTCCAGTTTGGTCCAGATCAGCATCCAGGTGCTGGTACCGGGTCACTATCCTGACCCGGTAGCTCTAGGTTCTCCCAGAGTTTCCCTGGTTCTGGTTCTGTCTGACTGGTACTGGTATCGATACCAGTTTCACCTGCAGCTCTGCTCTTCTGTCTGCAGGGTGGAGTGAAGGTTCTGATCACCGGGCCCTGGAGCGAGCCTTCGGGTCGGTACTGGTGTGTGTTTGATCAGAACACCGTCCCTGCTACCCTGATCCAACCCGGAGTTCTGCGGTGCTACTGTCCAGGTAAGAACCCGCCTCGGTACCAGCGGAGCCGGTCTAAAGGCGGCCGGTTCACAACAGCCCAACAGGACCAGAGAGGAGAACCTCTGGTCCTGGTTTATAGATGAGGTGACCGTCCCAGCTGTTCTGATCCAGACCCAGAAAGGAACCGGATCAGACTCTAATGCTACGTTCACACCGGACGCAGCAAGAGCTGCAAAATGGCGTCTGCTGCTTCATTTTTGCTGCTTGTACCAGTTAGTTCTGACGCGCGGCTGAAGCAGCTTTGCTGCTCTGGATGCTTAAATGCTCCCGACGCGCTGCGCCTGCTGCTCAAAACGCGGTGCGGGACCTTTTGCTGCGCCTTGATGCGCGTCAACCATTGACTTTACATGTAAACTCGCTGCTTTTGCTGCGTCCGCTGTGAACGTAGCATGATGAAAACCCTGGATGGGTTCTGTTAGAGGTCACCACCTGTTCCTGGTGTCTGACGGAACCTCAGATCTCCAGAACCATCAGATGGTCTGATGGTCCTCTGTTCAGCTGCTCAATCAGCTCCTTCCTAAGAGACGGCTGGGCCTCAGCCAGAATCCACAGAGGTTCTCTGAACCCGCTAGAACCTCCAGAATGGTTCTGAGACCCTGGGTTGGTTCCTGTTATTCAGCAGAACCTCTGAATGCACTGTTTGCTAAAGGTCCAGTTGGAGCTTTAGAACGTGTCAAAGAGAAGGAACCATCCGTTCCTCTGAATGTTGTTAGAGAATATTATCCATCTATTCGCTCCAGTTAAATAAACCAGATTCATTCAGGCAGCATTTTAATTTTCTTCGCAAAGAAAGAGAACAAGATGGCGGCATGTCCAGCTCTGCTCTGGACAGACAATGTTACTCAGTCAGGTGGTGGAGGTCTCCACTTACCATCACTGCAAACAATAACAGACAGTTGGAGAAAACAGTCAAATGTTCTGAATGATCTCTGAGAACCAGTCTGGGTGGTTATGGGGGGATTATTTTCATCCCAAACTCTCCCTGGAAGGATAAACACCTCCTCTCTCTGAGAAACCTCTCCACAGACGCATGGCCCAACACAGAAGAGCGACAAGACTCTGCTGCACATCTACACCTGATGGACAAAGGACATTCTTTGGAGGACCAGAATGTTTACATTTTGGACAAAGAAGACAGGTGGTTTGAGAGGAAGGAAGCCATGTATGTTAGGAAAGAACCAACCTTAAATAGAGGGGGGGTGGATTCCTTCCTGCTATTGTTGGCCATGATGGTGGTTTTGGACATTGGGAACCAGTGTCTGTGTTTCATCTTAAAATGATAACCTGAGAGGAAGGTGCAGTTTTGGCTCATAAGACCTCTGCAACCCCACCTTCTCAGCCACCTGCCTCCACAGGAACTCCCACAGAGGTGTGACCTGCCACCCCCGCTGTGGTTAGAACAGTAAAGACCACCGCACACAGGATTTCTCTCTTTTCCATGAGCTACCAGGAGTCTACTTCAGAAGAGGCGCCCACCATGGAGATCCAGGATAAAGGCCCAGATCTCCAGAATGACCAAGGATAAGTCATGATGGGGGACTTTTCAGAACTGAACTGCTGCAAAACAGAACTTTTTGCAACACATTTCTCTGAGTTTCAGAACTTATAGAGCCAGACTGAAGAAGAAGGTCTCCTGAAGGTCCCTTAGTGTGAGCCACATGGGAAAAGAAAACCCCCGTTTGCTGTTAGCCCGCCTTGCTGAGCTGCTGCTGGATGAAAACTCAAACCTTCCAAATGGACAGAGGTTTGCAGGTCTGGCACCATTAGGGACAGAACAAACATTATGTCTTTGATGATGCTGATCAGTTCATGTGTTTACTGCTGAGTAAAGAAAAAGCTAACAGGATGGACTGCATTTAGTGGAATCCTGATGTCTATTCACTGCTAGCTATTTCAAAGAAGGTAAAGAATCATTTAACTAAAGGTTTTTGGTTCCTGATTAAGCAAATCAATGAATAAAACATTAATAATGTTTTATTCACCTCATGGATTTGCATTGTGAATTGGTCTGAAAACATTCCAATTTCTTTAAAATTAGTTAAAAGATGATTTGATCACATCCCAAATTCTTCCACATAAACTTTGGTTTTAAACACAGAATCCATCTTAAACTGTAAAATGTTTTTCAACCGTTTTTCTCTTCCTCTTTGTACATAGTAGTTAGTTTAGTTTAGTTGAGTTTTACTAGTCTTAGTGAGAGTGTTAAACTGAAATATGTTTGACTTGGAGCTGAATGATTTTTGTTAATAAAATCTTATATTTTGAACAGAAGTTGTGGTGAATTTATTCCATGTATGTGCAGAAATGACTGTCTGACCATGATTAGAGCTCGAATCACTCTTTCATCTATTGTTCTAACACACAGTTAGTAGGACTGCGTGTTCATATATAACAGCTGAAATAATATCTGATTAAATAAGATATCTGCCACCCCTACAGGGGAGGGAAATAAACATGTTAAAGTATCAGAAAATAATATGAATTCCCAGCTGGAATTGGATATAACAGTTATTCATAACACTATCTTTGCAACCCTAGCTACACCTTGCCTATTCAGCCAGGCTAAACTAAAACCAGGCTTTGTTGGGCTGCTGGATAAAACCTGGAACTAAACGCTATTTCTGACATTTTGGATTGAAAAATCTTCCTGGATGGAAGAGAAACGTCTTCAAACTTGGAAACAAAGTCCAGAGGATTGATTTTAACTTTTTTTGGAAAGCTGATTGTTGTTGATGATGAACTGTGATGATGATGATGAACTGTAATGATGATGATGTACCGTGCCTCCCCTCTCTTCCAGCCCACGAGGCGGGTCTGGTGTGTCTGCAGGTTCTGGATTCTGGAGGTTCTGTGTCGTCGTCGGTTCTGTTCGAGTACAGAGCGCGGAACGCCAGCTCTCTGCCCAGCTCCCAGCTAGACTGGCTCTCATTGGACGGTCAGTAGCTCTTCATCATCCTCTACCTGCTGTTCTCTTCTGGTTCTAGGAGGTTCAAACAGGGAACCAGCGGGTCGGTACAGGTTTGGGTAGGCAGAACTGGATCACTGTGAGGTTCTGTGCTGGTTCTGGTTCTGCTGGGGCTGATTCAGGAATCCATGTGACTACATGGACCTGCAGACCTGTTGGACCCGAGTCAGTAAGGACTGGAAGCATCTAGTAATGTAGATCTGTGCATGTAGATCACTGCGTGTAGATCAGTGCATGTAGATCATGTGTGTAGATCAGTTCCTGTAGATCAGTGCATGTAGATCACTGAGTGTAGATCAGTTCCTGTAGATCAGTGCATGTAGATCACTGAGTGTAGATCAGTTCCTGCAGATCAGTTCCTGTAGATCAGTGCATGTAGATCACTGCGTGTAGATCAGTTCCTGTAGATCAGTGCATGTAGATCTCTGCGTGTAGATCAGTTCCTGTAGATCAGTGCATGTAGATCACTGTGTGTGAATCAGTACATGTAGATCACCGTGTGTAGATCACTGCGTGTAGATCAGTTCCTGTAGATCAGTGCATGTAGATCACTGTGTGTAAATCAGCACATGTAGATCACCGTTTGTAGATCACTGTGTGTAGGTCAGTTCCTGCAGATCCGTGCACATAAATCTCTGCATGTAAATCAGTACATGTTGATCACCGTGTGTAGATCAGTGCATGTAGATCAGTGCGTGTAGATCACTGTGTGTAGATCAGTGCATGTAGATCAGTGCGTGTAGATCACTGTGTGTAGATCAGTTCCTGTGGATCAATGCATGTAGATCACCATGTATAGATCAGTGCCTGTAGATCTTTTTCTATAGATCAGTGCCTGTAGATCTCCATGTATAGATCAGTGCATGTAGATCTTTTTGTATAGATCAGTGCCTGTAGATCTTTTTGTATAGATCAGTGCCTGTAGATCTTTTTGTATAGATCAGTGCCTGTAGATCTTTTTGTGTAGTTCAGTGCCTGTAGATCTTTTTGTATAGATCAGTGCCTGTAGATCTTTTTGTATAGATCAGTGCCTGTAGATCTTTTTGTATAGATCAGTGCCTGTAGATCTTTTTGTATAGATCAGTGCCTGTAGATCTTTTTGTATAGATCAGTGCCTGTAGATCTTTTTGTATAGATCAGTGCCTGTAGATCTTTTTGTGTAGTTCAGTGCCTGTAGATCTTTTTGTATAGATCAGTGCCTGTAGATCTTTTTGTATAGATCAGTGCCTGTAGATCTTTTTGTATAGATCAGTGCCTGTAGATCTTTTTGTGTAGTTCAGTGCCTGTAGATCTTTTTGTGTAGATCAGTGCCTGTAGATCTTTTTGTGTAGTTCAGTGCCTGTAGATCTTTTTGTATAGATCAGTGCCTGTAGATCTTTTTGTGTAGTTCAGTGCCTGTAGATCTTTTTGTGTAGTTCAGTGCCTGTAGATCTTTTTGTGTAGATCAGTGCCTGTAGATCTTTTTGTGTAGTTCAGTGCCTGTAGATCTTTTTGTGTAGTTCAGTGCCTGTAGATCTTTTTGTGTAGTTCAGTGCCTGTAGATCTTTTTGTGTAGATCAGTGCCTGTAGATCTTTTTGTGTAGTTCAGTGCCTGTAGATCTTTTTGTGTAGATCAGTGCCTGTAGATCTTTTTGTGTAGTTCAGTGCCTGTAGATCTTTTTGTGTAGTTCAGTGCCTGTAGATCTTTTTGTGTAGATCAGTGCCTGTAGATCTTTTTGTGTAGATCAGTGCCTGTAGATCTTTTTGTATAGATCAGTGCCTGTAGATCTTTTTGTATAGATCAGTGCCTGTAGATCTTTTTGTGTAGATCAGTGCCTGTAGATCTTTTTGTATAGATCAGTGCCTGTAGATCTTTTTGTATAGATCAGTGCCTGTAGATCTTTTTGTATAGATCAGTGCCTGTAGATCTTTTTGTGTAGTTCAGTACCTGTAGATCTTTTTGTGTAGATCAGTGCCTGTAGATCTTTTTGTGTAGTTCAGTGCCTGTAGATCTTTTTGTATAGATCAGTGCCTGTAGATCTTTTTGTGTAGATCAGTGCCTGTAGATCTTTTTGTGTAGTTCAGTGCCTGTAGATCTTTTTGTGTAGTTCAGTGCCTGTAGATCTTTTTGTGTAGATCAGTGCCTGTAGATCTTTTTGTGTAGTTCAGTGCCTGTAGATCTTTTTGTGTAGATCAGTGCCTGTAGATCTTTTTGTGTAGTTCAGTGCCTGTAGATCTTTTTGTGTAGATCAGTGCCTGTAGATCTTTTTGTGTAGTTCAGTGCCTGTAGATCTTTTTGTGTAGATCAGTGCCTGTAGATCTTTTTGTGTAGTTCAGTGCCTGTAGATCTTTTTGTATAGATCAGTGCCTGTCCTCTGGGTGGCTCCATGGAGTGAAGGAGGCTCAGCAGCAGGATGTAGTTGCTAGGAGCCCCTCCCTGTGTGTGGTTGAGACCAGTTGTCATGGTAACCAGGTTTAGCAGATGATGATGCTGGTTCCACTGACTGGATCTCTGGTTCTGTCCAGCAGACACCATGGGTCCAAGCAGGGAACGCAGGCCGGGTTCTTCTGCCGGACCCAGAACCAGCTGGGGTTCTGCTGCCGGACCCAGAACCAGCTGGGGTTCTGCTGCCGGACCCTGAACCAGCTGGGGTTCTGCTGCCGGACCCTGAACCAGCTGGGGTTCTGCTGCCGGACCCTGAACCAGCTGGGGTTCTGCTGCAGACCCAGATCCAGCTGGGGTTCTGCTGCAGACCCAGAACCAGCTGGGGTTCTGCTGCCGGACCCAGAACCAGCTGGGGTTCTGCTGCAGACCCAGATCCAGCTGGGGTTCTGCTGCAGACCCAGAACCAGCTGGGGTTCTGCTGCCGGACCCAGAACCAGCTGGGGTTCTGCTGCCGGACCCAGAACCAGCTGGGGTTCTGCTGCCGGACCCAGAACCAGCTGGGGTTCTGCTGCCGGACCCAGAACCAGCTGGGGTTCTGCTGCAGACCCAGATCCAGCTGGGGTTCTGCTGCAGACCCAGAACCAGCTGGGGTTCTGCTGCCGGACCCAGAACCAGCTGGGGTTCTGCTGCCGGACCCAGAACCAGCTGGGGTTCTGCTGCCGGACCCAGAACCAGCTAGGGTTCTGCTGCCGGACCCAGAACCAGCTGGGGTTCTGCTGCCGGACCCAGAACCAGCTGGGGTTCTGCTGCCGGACCCAGAACCAGCTAGGGTTCTGCTGCCGGACCCAGAACCAGCTGGGGTTCTGCTGCCGGACCCAGAACCAGCTGGGGTTCTGCTGCCGGACCCAGAACCAGCTAGGGTTCTGCTGCCGGACCCAGAACCAGCTGGGGTTCTGCTGCAGACCCAGAACCAGCTGGGGTTTTGCTGCTGGACCCAGAACCAGCCGGGTTCTGCTGGGTTCTTTGGGTTCTCCTGTTCTGAGCTGTGGTGGTTGTAGAGCAGCTGCAGGAGCTCCCTGGGTGTGTGTGTGTGTGTGTGTGTGTGTGTGTAGCCAGGTGTTTGTTACCCAGTGGGGATTAGTTCCCAGAAAGCTGCTGCATTCTGGGAACTTTAAGGTTCTTCTGGGGACCAGTGACTGGTTCCCATGATGAGAGGCTGTGTTGTTGGGGTTGGGTCTGGGTTAGACCATAGGAGTGAATGGAAAGTCCCCACAGGGATAGTATCTCAGTGAGTGTGTGTGTGCTGCAGGTCACTGTGGGTCAGCCTATATTTGTCGTGTGCTTTTATTTCCTGAACACACAGAGCGGTGCCAGGCGGCGGTGGCGAGGTGATTGAAGTCACTCAGATAGTTTCCATCTGAGGCAGCATGTGGGGGGGGGTTAGAGGCTCTGTTTAACGGTTATTTAAGAGCGCCGTCCCGCTCGGCGCTGTCCAGACGTCTCTGACCGCTCCTCACGGTCAGCTCTGTGTGCATTGTGGGTAATGTGGGAGGAGCTTAGGGCATTGGGGGTCTAATCCATGTGTTGGGTGTCAGAGGCGCTCTGAAGGAGCGGCGGAGACGGCGGCTGATCCTCCTGATCTGCAGGGGGCGGAGCCTCAGTCACACCTTCTCTCTGCCACCTGCAGATAATCAGTTCAGGATGTCCATCCTGGAGCGGCTGGAGCAGATGGAGCGCCGGATGGCGGAGATGGCGGCTCGAGACAGCACCCACCTTCATCATCATCATCATCAGCAGCAGAGTGGGAACCAGCTGGCCACGCCCCCTCCTCCTCCTCTACCTGAGGACCACCAGCAGGTGAGGCAGCCTTACTCCTCCTCTGAAGGTCAGCAGCTCCAGGCTGCTGCTCCTCCTGGTTCCTCCTGGTTCCTCCTTGCTCCTCCTGGCTCCTCCTGGCTCCTCCTGGCGGGTCGAACCGGCCGCAGGCCTGGCAGCGCCTCCACCTGCTGAAAGCTCCGTCAGCTGTTCAGCAGCTGATGACACTCAGACCTCCTGGAGGATTAGCAGACCCTGGAGGCTCCGACCAGAACCTGCAGCTAAAATAGCCTCAGGTCCTGGACCAGAACAATCAGTCTGACCCAGGTTCTGGACCCAGGTTCTGGACCCAGACCCGTCCTCAGGGCCCGTTCTGATCCCTCTGTGCCCTGAGAGGAGAGTCGGGTTCAGAGAGACGGATCAGAACCAGTAATCCTGTAAAGCAGCTTAATCTGATGGAAACAGGATCAGAGCTTAAACCACCAGCACAGCGGGTCAGAACCGTCAGAACCTTCATCCCTGATCCGCTCCTTCCTGGAGGAAACACAGCGGTTCTATCCAGGCCCGGTAGCTCAGCTCACATCGGTTCTGATGAAGGTTCTGACTGAAGACGCTTTAGTTACTGCATCACAGCCTGATGATGATGGATCAGTTGGATCAGAACCATCCATCTCCTCCCTTCATCTGTTTTTCTTTCTGAACCAGAACCAACCAGGTTCTGTCCGTCCTCCTTCTGTGGATCTTCAGAACTGCATTAGGATGGATCAGAGCATCATCTGTGCTCTAGAACCTTCTCTGGTTCTGGGTTCTCAGAACGGGCCTGAAACGTTCCTACTCCACATGAATGTTTAGCCTGGCAGCCGGTTCCTTTACATCCATGATGGACCGTGGATGGTTCTGGACCCGCATTGACTCCGCCTCCTTCAACTGGATCAGGTTGGGACCTGATCCAATCTCTGGTTGTAGAATCAGGCAGGTGATCCATGTGTTCCTGGTTACCATGGTGATGGGTTCTGGCAGCCGATTGGCCGTGTGAATCAGAACCCGTCCCGGCGCTGAGGGACGCTCAGATGAAGACCCAGCAGAGCGTCAGGCTGTCAGCGCCGCCGGCCAGAGGCTCGTGTTCGAGCCGCAGCTGTCGGCGAGCGGGACGGAGGAGGAGCAGCTGGCTGGAGGCGCTGAGTGATGACAGCAGGACGTTTCCAGAACAACGCCGCCTCGCTCTCCTCTCTGTCCTCAGCCTCGCTCGGCCTGCGGCGCCCCCAGCCTGGATGTTCCTGGAGGACATCAGGAGGTTCTGGTTGGACCCAGAGGGTTTGGATCCGCTCTCAGACTGATGCTTCTTCAGACGATTATCCTAAAATGATTAAATGACTTTCTAAGGGAATCAAACTAGCAACTGTTGGTGAGGAAGCAGGATGCTGAAGAACAGCTGAACAGAACCAGAATATTCTGCAGGACTGACTATAGGGTCACTCTATAGAAACTGTTTTACTGTGTTAAAATGAGGCGGTTCTGGTTCTGACCCGGTCCGCTGAGCATCCACCAGTCAGAACCGGTCAGTCTGATGTTCATTCCTGTCTCAGTCCCCTCAGTGGTTCGAGAGGAGGATCGTCGCCGTATGTGAGCGGATGATGAGAGGAGCGCGATGGGGAGGAGGAGGAGGAGAGCGTCTTCATCACCCGGTCCGCCACCGTGGGATGACTCTGCTCCACCTGGCTGCTGCTCAGGGATACACCCACCTGATCCACACCCTGATCCACTGGAGGTAAACGTTCTGAGAGTTCACCAGGAGAATATGAATATGTTAAAAACTAGAACTGGAATAATAGGTCATTCAAATCAAAGGGTAAAGCTAGTTATTTATTATCAGTTAAATGATTCTAACTGTAACTTGTTTACTGACCAGGGGTTTTAGCCTCTTTCCTAAAAGGTTAGACTCCTGAATCCGGCTGTTTAAAATCCAGTTTTCTTTCACCAATTTAATAATTCAGGCTCTTAGCAACGTTATTAACCGCCAACCTAATAAATGTGTCTCTGTTCATTCTGATGCTACTGAAAGAAGAATGAATCCAACCTGAGTGATAAATCGTTCACTGTGGAAAATGAACACAAAGACCACGAGTTAAAAACACAATGATACCTTTATTAGCTACAATCACACAGTATTATATCCAATAACTAAGCAGACGCTAAACGCTACTGATAATAAGCACAACTAAAACAATAAAATGGGAAGAGGGGTTGAAGAGTCTGTTCAAAGACTGTGATGTTCGAAGTTTAAGGCTTAATGCATTAAAAGTGTCCTTTATAATAGCAGCAGATGAAATGTAAATAAACCCTGAAGCAGATGTTAACTGGAGTCAAACAGTGAAGTTTTATTCAGTTTATGGTGAAAAAGGAATAATGACTCCGGAATGCATTAAACTATGATGAGGCTGAAAGACCCGTTAGCTTAGCTAGAAAGGAGTGGGAAGGATAATGTTACTGTTACGGTTCGGTGGAGTGAAGGCCTTCGGCTTGGTCCGATGTTCTGCAGACCCGTCTTCAGTCCAGTTCGTTCGTCCAACAGGAGATCTCAAAGAGATTCTGATGCAACGAGTTTGCAAGGGGGTTAATTTTATAACCCACGGTAGCATAGGAAGTCTACCGATTAGCTACCGCGGCTAGCTTGTACCTGCAGCCTCCAGCTCCGTCTCAGGCAGTCAAAGGTCTGGCGGCTTCTATCGGCTCCTTCGGTGAACAGCGTTCGGGGCCCCGTTGTTCATCGGTTAGATTAAGGTTAGCAGAGCTGGATTAGCTCTTCTCTGTCAACTCTGTTTGAATCGCTGGAAGAATAAAAACACTACGTTTAACTCTGTTTACTTAGCGTAGCATTTAGCGCGAAGTGCTTCCGCATCTAGCCTTTGGCAGTCTAGGACCAAAAGCAAAATAGAACGTTGACATGGGAAGTTATCTGTTTTATAACCTCTGCCAGAGGGGTGTGTCTTCAGAAGGGAGCAGTTCCGGTTACATCAGCGGTACTTGATCACAACATAAACATCTGGTCCTCTCAGTGCGCCGCCTCGTTGCCATGGTTACATAGCATCTGCTTTTCTCAGTACGCCGCCTGGTTGTCATGGTAACACTGTGCGTTGTCTGCAGAAGCGTTATCGGCGACAGTTTGGACCTGGAGCAGGAAGTGGACCCTCTGAATGTCGACCATTTCTCCTGCACGCCGCTGGTAAGCCCCCACCTGACCCACATGGAAGCCGTCAGGTCGTCACTATGGTTACCGTGGTATGACTCTGTGTTTCAGATGTGGGCGTGTGCTCTGGGCCACCAGAGGGCAGCGGAGCTCCTGTACAGGTGGAACAGTCGGGCTCTGGGGATCCCGGACTCGCTGGGCCGCCTGCCGCTGGCTGTGGCGCGCTCCAGGGGTCACACACGCCTCGCCGCTGCCCTGGAGGAGCTGCACACACAGCGCACTCAGCTGGCTCCCAGGGAAGACACTCTGCCATCTCCTCTGTCCACCAGCCCAGATACAGGTAACCTCCTGCCGTCACCTGACCTGAGGCCTGCTCTCTGATTGGCTAACACTTCTCCTGTCTCCGCCCACCAGGTCTCAGCTCCTCAAGCAGTCTCCCCTCCCCCAGCGACCCTTCCTCTCCTTCTCCTAGCTCCGCCTACTCCAGTGGCCCCGCCCCCATGGACACCTCCCCCTCATCCCCCTCATCCCTCTCCTCCTCTTCCTCGCTGATGGTGTCTCCCCCCTCTCTTCCTGCCGTATCTGTGTGGAGGGAGGAGCCTAACGCTGCCTTCAGTCCAGGTAACGTGAACTCTGAGGAGGAAATGACCTCATGACACCTAGTAGCTAACGCTAGGCTAACTACAGCTAACGAAGTCGTCTTTATACTAATCTTTTTCACAGGTTTGACGGCCGGCGGCTCCAGAGACGCCTCCCTGTACCTCATGGACTATGAGAACGCCCCACCCACTGACACAGCGGGAGGACAGCAGCAGCAGCCGCTGGAGGAGGCGACGCTGGAGGAGCAGTTGCTTAGCTACAGCGAGAACGCCGAGAATGAAGGAGAAGAGGGGTACCTGGATGAGGAGGTGCTTCAGGTAGGGTATATTGTCATGGCTAGAGACTAACCCATCATGAAAACCTCCAGCTCACCAGCCTCTCTGCTTATCAGGTTGACATGGCAACTCTAGCGGATCAGATCATCGAGGCGACTCCAGAGCGAATCAAACAGGAGGATTTCCCGAGGGGGGCGGAGTCTCCGCTCAGAGAGAGGCAGGACAACCCGGCCATCCAGGACACCTGGCTGGCTGCCTACCTGGAGACGGTGGACTCTCAGCCCCACTCCCCTCCCAGGTGAGAGCAAACTGCTGGGAACTGGATCCAGATGTTTTCCTCACATCTGTAAAAGTTGCCTCCGTTCATCTCTGTTCTCCGCATCGTCTTTCTGCTGCAGACGGGTGTGCCCCCCCTCGCCCCTCAGTGCCCTGGCCCTCCAGAGGCTCCGCCCCCCTTCCTCTGCGGCATGGGCGGAGTTCCTGAATGCCTCGGCCAATGGGAAGATTGAGAGAGACTTTGCTCTTCTGACCCTGACGGACGGCGAGCAGAGAGAGCTGTACGAGGCGGCCAGGATCATCCAGAACGCCTTCAGGAGATACAAGGTAACCATAGAAACCATGGACAGGCCCCAGCCCCCTGCAGGCCAAACAGAGAAATAACTGCTATGTTTGCTGCAGGGCCGCAGGCTGAAGGAGCAGCAGGACATGGCGGCAGCCGTCATCCAGAGATGCTACAGGAAGTACAAACAGGTGAGTGTCGCTGTGCGTGAGTGAGGGTGTGCTGTGGCTTCACTAAGTCAACTAACCTGCTGTCTTTCTCTCTCTGGATAGCTAACATGGATAGCTCTGAAGGTAACCCAGCTGCTGTAGATGTAGTGCTGTGTAGTCAGTGTGTCTGTGTGATGCTTCTGGTTGCCTAGAGACAGAGATGCTAGTCAGATTACCTCCATGAAACCAGTTTAGACTGGTGGAAACCGAACTAGCCGAACTATAACCATCAGGAGGACTGAGCCCTGGGTTTAGCTGACCTGCTCTGTTTAACGCTCTGACTCTCCCCCCCCTCAGTACGCGCTCTACAAGAAGATGACCCAGGCGGCCATCTTGATCCAGTCCAAGTTCCGGTCCTACTACGAGCAGAAACGTTTTCAGCAGAGCCGGCGAGCGGCCGTCCTCATCCAGCAGTACTACCGCAGCTACAAGGAGTACGAGAAGCTGAAGCAGGCGCCCAGAGGGGGCGCCACCCACAACCCCAAGATCAAGTAAGACATCCACATCAGGGACAGAGACTAGACCCAATGGCCGAGCAGGATCTCTCTAAGGAACCAGGGTCTCTGTTGCGGACCAGGGTCACTGTCTGGAACCAGGGTCACTGTCAGGAGGAACCAGGGTCACTATCAGTAACCAGGGTCACTGTCAGGAGGAACCAGGGTCACTGTCAGGAGGAACCAGGGTCACTGTCAGTAACCAGGGTCACTATCAGGAGGAACCAGGGTCACTGTCAGTAACCAGGGTCACTATCAGGAGGAACCAGGGTCACTGTCAGGAGGAACCAGGGTCACTGTCAGTAACCAGGGTCACTGTCAGGAGGAACCAGGGTCACTGTCAGTAACCAGGGTCACTATCAGGAGGAACCAGGGTCACTGTCAGGAGGAACCAGGGTCACTATCAGGAGGAACCAGGGTCACTGTCAGGAGGAACCAGGGTCACTATCAGGAGGAACCAGGGTCACTGTCAGGAGGAACCAGGGTCACTGTCAGTAACCAGGGTCACTATCAGGAGGAACCAGGGTCACTGTCAGGAGGAACCAGGGTCACTGTCAGGAGGAACCAGGGTCACTGTCAGGAGGAACCAGGGTCACTGTCAGTAACCAGGGTCACTGTCAGGAGGAACCAGGGTCACTGTCAGGAGGAACCAGGGTCACTGTCAGGAGGAACCAGGGTCACTGTCAGGAGGAACCAGGGTCACTGTCAGGAGGAACCAGGGTCACTGTCAGTAACCAGGGTCACTATCAGGAGGAACCAGGGTCACTGTCAGGAGGAACCAGGGTCACTGTCAGGAGGAACCAGGGTCACTGTCAGTAACCAGGGTCACTATCAGGAGGAACCAGGGTCACTGTCAGGAGGAACCAGGGTCACTATCAGGAGGAACCAGGGTCACTGTCAGTAACCAGGGTCACTATCAGGAGGAACCAGGGTCACTGTCAGGAGGAACCAGGGTCACTATCAGGAGGAACCAGGGTCACTATCAGGAGGAACCAGGGTCACTATCAGGAGGAACCAGGGTCACTGTCAGGAGGAACCAGGGTCACTGTCAGGAGGAACCAGGGTCACTATCAGGAGGAACCAGGGTCACTGTCAGGAGGAACCAGGGTCACTGTCAGTAACCAGGGTCACTATCAGGAGGAACCAGGGTCACTGTCAGGAGGAACCAGGGTCACTGTCAGGAGGAACCAGGGTCACTGTCAGTAACCAGGGTCACTATCAGGAGGAACCAGGGTCACTATCAGGAGGAACCAGGGTCACTATCAGGAGGAACCAGGGTCACTGTCAGGAGGAACCAGGGTCACTGTCAGGAGGAACCAGGGTCACTGTCAGTAACCAGGGTCACTATCAGGAGGAACCAGGGTCACTGTCAGGAGGAACCAGGGTCACTGTCAGGAGGAACCAGGGTCACTGTCAGTAACCAGGGTCACTGTCAGGAGGAACCAGGGTCACTGTCAGGAGGAACCAGGGTCACTGTCAGGAGGAACCAGGGTCACTGTCAGGAGGAACCAGGGTCACTGTCAGTAACCAGGGTCACTGTCAGGAGGAACCAGGGTCACTATCAGGAGGAACCAGGGTCACTGTCAGGAGGAACCAGGGTCACTGTCAGGAGGAACCAGGGTCACTGTCAGTAACCAGGGTCACTGTCAGGAGGAACCAGGGTCACTGTCAGGAGGAACCAGGGTCACTGTCAGGAACCAGGGTCACTATCAGGAACCAGGGTCACTATCAGGAGGAACCAGGGTCACTGTCTGAGGGAACCAGGGTCACTGTCAGGAACCAGGGTCACTGTCAGGAGGAACCAGGGTCACTGTCAGGAGGAACCAGGGTCACTGTCAGTAACCAGGGTCACTGTCAGGAGGAACCAGGGTCACTGTCAGTAACCAGGGTCACTATCAGGAGGAACCAGGGTCACTGTCAGGAGGAACCAGGGTCACTGTCAGGAGGAACCAGGGTCACTATCAGGAGGAACCAGGGTCACTATCAGGAGGAACCAGGGTCACTGTCAGGAGGAACCAGGGTCACTGTCAGGAGGAACCAGGGTCACTATCAGGAGGAACCAGGGTCACTGTCAGGAGGAACCAGGGTCACTGTCAGGAGGAACCAGGGTCACTGTCAGTAACCAGGGTCACTGTCAGGAGGAACCAGGGTCACTGTCAGGAGGAACCAGGGTCACTGTCAGGAGGAACCAGGGTCACTGTCAGGAGGAACCAGGGTCACTGTCAGGAGGAACCAGGGTCACTGTCAGGAACCAGGGTCGCTGTAAAGAACCAGGGTCACTGTCAGGAGAAGGCTCTTTTAAGGAACGAGGGTCACTGTCGGGGAGCAGGGTCACTGCTGGGGGTCTCTGTCAGGAGGAACAAGGGTCTCTGTCGGGGAGCAGGGTCACTATCAGGAAGAACCGGAGCTAGCTGGGAGTCAAATGGAGTGAAACATTTTAGATGAGCACCCCATCCTCCAGACTGCAGGCTTGATCATAAAACATTATTTTAGTGATGGAGGATCCTGTTATTCTGATGGTTAGTTCAGTCATCAGTAATCCAATAACTGATGCAACTTAAGATGGAAGAAATATACATCTTACACAGCAGAAGATTTCCTTGTCGACCTTCGACAAGGATGGCTCCCACTGCTGCAGGGATTGTGGGGCTGCCCTCCAGGCAGAGGATGGCCAAGACCTGTTCCCTGGAGGTGAGCACCTTGTGTAGCACTCTCTGAGCACTCCTGCATGAACTGTAATGTCATGCCCCATGCAGTGAGGGTTACTTGTTTGGCCCAGTTGTGCCCCCAGGAGGGATCTGACCTTCTGCCTTTTGGGCAGTTGGCTTCCCCCAAGCGTTCTAAGCACCGTGGTGGGACCGCGGTCTTGATGACCATTTCACTAAGGAAGCGGGCCAAACTTGATCAGGGATGGTCCACTTGGGTGGAGCAGTTGTCGGCGGAGTTGGCTTGCTTCCAGTGGCTGGGATCTCTTCCCCACCCATGTCCGAACTGGTTGTGGAGGATGACGTCTTATCTCTGGCGGCTTCTTCTCATATTAAAGCTGAGGAGGACGCAAAGATCTTTCAAACCTCTGAGAGTGGTTTGTTTTCATCTCAGGGTACAGTTGGAGAGGCCAGTGACTGTTCCATGTGGGAGGTCATGTCTATGGCCCCTAAGCAGCTGCAACTCCCTCAAGGTGAGGTAACTGACTCCAGGAGTGCATTTTTCAAATGCAGACGGGCTCCTACTCCCTTTTCTGTACCTCCATCAGAGGAGTACCTGAAGGAGTTGCACGCCTGTTAGTGGGAATTAAGAGCATTATGATGTCTCTCTTTAGACGATCAGGTGTTAGCTGCCATGCATGAGTCAGTGAAGGCCGGCCTCAGCCGTATGCCAGCAATTGAACGAGCTGTCACTTCGCTGATTGGGTCACCAGAAGAAGCCCTGGGTCTTGATGTGAGGTGCCCGAGGGGTCAATGTTGGGTCACAGATGGACGCTTTGGAAACTCCATGGCGCACCTCATGTTTGCCCTTTCTGCGTCTGTTCAGGACGCTGGCGGTGCTAATGCGGCGGTTGGTTTTAGCAACGCAGCATTGCAGACCTTCGTCTGATGACCAGAGAGCTTGGCCGTGTCATGTCTTTCCTTGTCCAAGCTCATAGACAGGTCTGGCTTGCTTGTCTCCTCTAACCGTCGGATATTTTTCCCCATCAGCAGCTGATTTCTGGGTTGCTCATACTGTATATCTATGTGTGGTTGCCACCCTTACCAATGGCTACAGGCTCCAGGTACAACGATGGGTGGTTTTTTCCCGATCTAGACCTCAGAGGACACAATAGCTGACTTAATGACATCAGTCACTCATGTTGTGCCCTTAGGTTTGCTACTTCTGCATCCTTTGCAGCGGTGGCTCAGCAGCTTTCGCCTAGACGCCAGGCTGCACAGACATCACAGGCTCATGGTGACGAGGATATGACTTTGTGCCCTAGCTCCTTGGTGAGACGGGACCCTTTTGTACAATGGTGTTCCAATGGGTTTGGTGGTGAGTCAAAGGGAAGTGGTCACCACAGATGGCAGCCCCATTGGCTGGGGTGCCGTGTGGAAACACAGAGCATTTTGGGATCTCTCAGATCCAAGGGCTGTGCACAGATCGAGCTGCGGGCTGTACAGATGGCCTTCAGGTGCCATGTGCAAAGGCACTAGGAGGCACTAGGTCGGCACGTCTCCTGATGGTATCCAGGTATCTCCTGGAATGGGTGTCTCCTGGTCTGTCCACCCTGCAGGCATTATATCCAGCCAGGATGGCGGAAACTGGTTGCGGACTCTATCCCCCCAGGCATCTGCTCCAGGAGAGTGGTCTCTTCATGGCAACGTAGTGCGCATGATCTGGAACTAAGCGTGGCCATGGTTCCTGCTGCTTTGGAATCTGTGTCACAGTACTCCATGGCGTCTTCCAGCAAAGAGGGATCTGCTGTCTCAGTTTGGGGGACAAATATGGCACCCCAACCCTCAACATCTCCAGCTATGGGCATGGCCCTGGGAGGCTGACTTGGTGTTCAGACCCTATCAGACACACCATATTGAGTGCTAGGGTGCCCTCCACTCGGCTGCAGTAGGATAAAAGATGGCGTCTCTTTTCTCAGTGGTGCTCTGCCTGCAATAAGAACCCAGTTTCCTGCTCGGGGCCAACTAATCTGGAGGGTCCTGTTCAACAGGACCAACATTAACACCATCTCCTAGTATTACAGAAAAATGAATGCTTCCATCAGTGAATGGGTTGATAGACCTACATGGACTTGATGGACTCAGTCTGAACCAAGTCTAAGGAAACTTTAGGCTGAGATGATCTCTGTCCGTCTCCTTGGTAACCTGCTCCCTCCTGCTGTAGTCTGTGTGTTGTCATGGAGAAGTTGTTCCTCAGCTGATCATCAGTTATTGGTCGTTTGTCCACCAGGGGGTCGTTCCTGACTAAGAAGCAGGACCAGGCAGCCAGGAAGATCATGAGGTTCCTGCGGCGCTGCAGACACAGGTAAGGGAGGGGCATTGAGGAGACGCTTCCTCCTCAGCATCACTTCCTGCTTCTCATGTCTGATGTTCTTCTGCAGGATTAAGGAGCTGAAACAGACGAGGGAGCTGGAGAGGAGAGGACTGACCACATAGAGCCTCCAGAGAGGGACGACAGGAGGACAGAGGGATGCAGGAGGGACAGAGGACAGACAGGGGATGATGGACAGATGGACTCAGAGATGTCTCTCCTTCCTCCAACTCATCATCCCTCTGTGGACCGTTTGTCTGCAGCTTGATAAGCTCCGCCCACTAAGGTGGTGCTCCTCCTCCTCCTCCTCCAGGAGGTGAACCCATCTGCTCTCTGACTGTAGAACCAGGACCACCTGCTGGCTGGAGGCTCTCAGAGAGCAGATGGTCCATCAGATCAACTCCTGGCTCCACGTCTGGATTCCTTTAGTGACGTTTCTAATGACAGGCTGCAGATGTGAGGAGCTCCAATCAGAGTTCCAGGAAACATCTGCATGGCTCCACCAGGCCTCCCAGTCTGTCTGGGTCAGTGAGAGACTGGGAGGCTGAGCAGACCAGCTCAGATCCACACAGAACCAATGGTCTGAATGTTTCAGTGGAGCTCAGTGATCTTCTCTATGGATCAAGAAGTGGAGAAACACAGAGAAGCAGAGATGTTCAGAGGATGGACACCTTGGATCTATTACAGCATGAACTGTTGTTGTCAGCGTGGGAGGGGTTGTTTGTTTGTGTGTTTGCAGCACTGACTGAAGTCTTAACCTCCTCCTCAGTTGGACCTGAAATCTAAATGTTCCTTTCCTCACCTTTGCAGGAGTTTGTGTCTGAAACCCTGAGATATTTGGTTCTGACAATAAATCAGCCGTTTACTCTTCATCTGTTTATTTCTAAAGCAGAAATGAACAATACATGCTTTACACAGACTGTTTATTCAGATCGTTTGGTAAAATTAAGGTTGAAAAGTTTCTATCAAGGAAAAACAGCTAATTGCATCCAGTCATTGACTTCGAGGACAGGCTCCTCCTGGATACACGTCTGTTTTTAATATTCATCAGAACTCTGCTTATTTTATTTATCTTATTTATAAAGAATCCCATTAAATCATTACTTCTAAAAACAGGTGGGATGGACGGTTCAACAGAGCTATGGCTCTGGGTGAGTTTGGCAACTGTATTAAAAAGAAATCTAGGATTATTCTTATTCTCCTCTATTAATGAGGAGAAGTATGCTGCTCTTGCTTTACAAAGGGTCCTCTTATACAGCAGTAAACCATTTTTCCAGACTAGGAAGGACTCCCACAGGCCTGTGGAGCGATATTTTCTCTCCAGTTTCCTAGCATTTTGCTTCAAAGTACGCAGCTCTGCATTAAACCAAGGAGCCAGCAAAGGGAATAAGCTAAGCTTTTGCACTCTGCAGCACTGCTCAGCCACACAGAGGAGAGGGAAAGTGAAGCAGATTCTTAAAAATGTATAACTGCTCTATCTGATAAATATCTACTAAAGTGGAACCTTCTTTTGGGGGAGGAGAACTCTGTTAAAGTAATCCTGAAGGTTATTAGAAAGTGGTCAGAGAGGACAGGGTTGTGAGGAAATACTGTTATTTCTTCACATTCTATGCCGTATGTCAGCACAAGATCCAAAGTATGAAGATGAGAATGTGTGGGACTATTCACATTTTGAACAAAGCCAATAGTGTCTAAGATAGCATTAAAGGCTGCTCTTAAGCTATCGCCTTCAATGTCAGCATGGATGTTAAAATCTCCCGCTATGATGACCCTGTCAGTGTTTAATACCTTCTGGGTCCAACTTCTGGGTATGTGAAAATTTAAATAGCTTGAAGGAGTTGCCTCATTTATGCTCACATAATCCTCTTGCTGCAGCCAGGTTTCTGTAAGGCAAAACAAGTCAATGTGATTATCACAAATCAAGTCATTAACTAGCAGACTTTTAGAGGAAAGCGATCTTATGTTAAACAGACCGCATTTAATTTTTTTACTTTTTCCCCAATTGGAGTTATTTTGATTTTAATTAGATTATCATGATTTACTCCTTTGGGAATCTTTGCTAATTTATTAGATTTTGGTCGTGGGCAAGACACTGTCTGGATGGAGTAGAGTGGGTAACAGTAGAGAAGCTGCAGAGAGGTCTGTTAAACTAGGACTCTGCTTCCTGGGGTCTGTTTCATTAAATAATAAGTTAATTACGCAACTTTAAATTGATCTGGCCTAAAGTCTGGAACTCTAAGTGTTTGGTTTACCAGTGACTGCTATGAATTAGTTCAATCAACTCTAAGAAGGTCCACTCAGAGTTGAACATGAGCGTAACAAGTATGAAAAACTAATAACAGTGGAGTGCTGATTTAACAAATCATAACAGGAAGTGCCTATTTCCCCCCACTGGAACTGGAGATTTTAATGTAGAAATACTTTAAACAATGGAGAATGTGTTTAAAGACAGAAACAGCGCTACAGCTACAAAGGAGAGGAAGATGGAGAAGGACAAGATTGCTGCTCGAATGTAAGTTTATATGAAGTGGACTATGGCAGGCTGTTTTAACATTTATTCAAAGCACTCTCCTCTCTGTAATTCCATTTGTAGATCACTAAAATAAGATTCTTCCTGATCAAAATCACACTCCTAGACTAAACTGTAATTATATATATTCTAAATTAATTTTTTGTAGCAGAAACTGAATTTTAGAAAGTAAAAAAAAAAAATCTAAATTATACCAGTAAAAAGTTTTATATATCTGGAAATGTTTACATATTTTAAGTGACCGTTTTAAAATTTTATCAGCTTGACTGAATATGTATTTATATCTGAAAAACATTTCTTCATAGTCAAAATGATACAAATGATGGCCAGTAACAATAGGAATATGGAGATCTTAGATTAATTTCTAGACATTTTGCTTGAAATGACATTATATGGACTTTCATAAATTGCTTATGAAAACACGCCCTATTTGTGGGAATTAGAAAAACAATCGAGTGATTCGAGCTCTAATCATGGTCAAACAGATAATTCTGCACATACATGGAATAAATTCACAACTGTCATCAAAATACAAGAGTTTATTAACAAAAAATATTCAGGTCAAACTCAACTAAACTAAACTACTATGTACAAAGAGGAAGGGGAACATGGTTAAAACCATATTACAGTTTAAGATGGATTCTGTGTTTATCTGGAAGAATTTGGGATATGATCAAATTAGCTTTTCACTAATTTAGAGAATTTGGGATGTTTTCAGACCAATTCACAATGCAAACCCATGAGGTGAATAAAACATTATTTGGCCAAATGATGTTTGGCGCTATATAAATAAACTGAATTGAATTTAAAGATATATATATTGAATTCTATTCAGTTTATTTCTATAGCTCCAACTCACATCATGTCATCTCAGGTCACTTTCCAGTTCACCAGATCATCCAGTCAGATTGATTCAAAGTTTTCTATCTAAGGAAAACCAGCTGATTGCATCGACTCATTGACTCTTCAGCAATCCCTCACACTAAGCATGCTTGTAGCGACAGTGGAGAGGAAAAACTCCCTTTTAACAGGAAGAAACCTCCAGCAGAACCAGGCTCAGTGTGAGCGGCCATCTGCTGAGGCCGACTGGGGTTCAAGGAGACAGAAGCAGACATAGAAAAAGAAGCATAGATACAAAAGGCAACTGTCAACCAGCTCCACAGGCGGCCCCGTCCAGGAAACACACAGCCAGGCAGACGAGCTCCGAGCCAGCTCCCATGTCAGAGGATGAAGAGAGCACATCCAGTTAGTCACAGTCAGAGAAACAGGACTACACTGGAAAACAGGCCAAGCTCCAACATCTAGAAACAAAGGTGTTGATGGCAGCAGCACAGCTGATATTTCTCTCCAGGATGGAGTCACAGCCAAACAGGAACAGACCAGATGAAGCTACTATGAGAAAAAGCAGAGAGAGCAGAACGTTAGAGATTGAACTAACAGATTCTGCAGAGTGGGAGAATAGAGATAGAATGAAGCAGAATGATGAAAAAGGGGTCCCTATGTCCTCCAGCAGTCTAAGCCTATAGCAGCAGAACTATAGAGATAGCTCAGGATAACCTGAGCCACTCTAACTATAAGCTTTATCAAAAAGGAAAGTTTTAAGCCTAGCCTTAAAAGTAGACAGGGTGTCTGCCTCACGGACTAAAACTGGTAGTTGGTTCCACAGGAGAGGAGCCTGAGAACTAAAAGATCTTCTAGGAACCATTAGTAAAAAAAATAAATGAATAAAAAAGTAATGACTTCACATCCTCTAATTTCCCTGCATCCAAAGCCTTCTCCAGATGTAGAGGTGGTGTTGAACAAGAGTGAACAGGAAAATAAGAACAAAAACTCCAGAATGTGGCTCTAATAGTGATCCTGAAGGTTATTAAAATCTGGGTCCAACCTTAAAGGGATCCAGCTGTTACTCTGGAAAGGCTGCTGTCACCTGCTTGGATAAAGTAATTTCTTCAAATTTTTTCCAGTTCATTTAAAGCTTAGATAAATCTATTTATAATATCTAACTACAATAATACATTTCTCACAGCTCTCATGATATGAAGGTGATCTCAGATCACGCTGCGTGTGATGATACACAGACATATCAGAGGAGTTCAACCCAAACAGCAGCAGGCATTAGATGGGAGGCATTCAAAGCGTTTCTCAGGGGACGAGTAATGAGCTTCATGGGAGCTAAAGCTAAAAAGATTAACAACAATCTGAAGAAAGTTGAAAAAGTTAATAAAATCAATGATCCACAGCGGGATAAAGAGCTGCTGCATTGGATAATAGATCACAGCAAAGGTTCTGACTTCATGATGCATCTAGTCTCTAGTGATGGGTCCAGAAACACTGATGCAGCGGCGCATGAGTTGAGCTCCAACAGGAAGTCACATGATCGATACAGGAGCTGTTTAGACTGACTGACGCTCTAAACTCTGTTTATTACACATCTAACAGAAATCTGATCTTCTACGGTTTATCATTGAATAAATCCAGAAATATGGAGCATCCTGAAGGGGGAAAGGTTTCAGCCTGAGTGGAACCATTTGGATCTAATATTTGTTCTCATTTTCTTCTTCTTTCATCCTCTCAGTTATCAATGAACTGATCTGATTTCATATTGACTCCTAGTTTGCTGTTCTTACTGAAATCATTATTTTACATAAATGAATCCTCGTCCTAAACATCCTTATTCACCTGTGAAATGTTCCTGTTATATCTTCACATTTATTCATCTAGAAATAACAAACATATTTCCAATTTAAATGAAGATATGAAATAATCCATTACAGCAAACAATGAATGAAATTCTATTATATTCTATCAACTTGACCTCTTTACTCCAGTAAAAGTGAAAAAGTATGAGCTCCAAAAACTACTTAAAGTATAAAAGTATAAAGTTACCTTTGAAAAAACAGCCAGATGCCGGTAGATGAACTGAAAGCTCTATTTCTATAATCCTTTGAGATAGGGCCGAGGATGAGGGAGGTCTTGTTGGTCTCCGTCTCCCGATACGCTCTCGCCTGTGTCCGACCTTTCAGACATTTCAGCATCTTTTTCTGAATCCCACATTGTAGCATGGCATAGACAATTCACGTTAGCAGTTTGAAGAACACCTGCTGGCTTCTGATGGTTTCCTTTAGCTAACCAATGAGTGTTTGCGTTCTATGACTCATCCAATCACACTAGTTTTCACTGGATGTGGGTGGAGCCAATCATCTGCATTGGCTCCACCCACTCTCAGCAAGGATTGCTGCTGATCCTGGACCTCCTACCTCTAACACCTGAGCAAGGATTGCTGCTGATCCTGGACCTCCTACCTCCATCACCTTTGCAGGGATTGCTGCTGATCCTGGACCTCCTACCTCTAACACCTGAGCAGGGATTGCTGCTGATCCTGGAACTCCTACCTCCATCACCTTTGCAGGGATTGCTGCTGATCCTGGACCTCCTACCTCTAACAACTCAGCAGGGATTGCTGCTGATCCTGGACCTCCCTACCTCTAACAACTCAGCAGGGATTGCTGCTGATCTGGACCTCCTACCTCTAACAACTCAGCAGGGATTGCTGCTGATCCTGGACCTCCTACCTCTAACAACTCAGCAGGGATTGCTGCTGATCCTGGACCTCCTACCTCTAACAACTCAGCAGGGATTGCTGCTGATCCTGAACCTCCTACCTCTAACAACTCAGCAGGGATTGCTGCTGATCCTGGAACTCCTACCTCCATCACCTTTGCAGGGATTGCTGCTGATCCTGGACCTCCTACCTCTAACGTCTCAGCAGGGATTGCTGCTGATCCTGGACCTCCTACCTCCATCACCTTTGCAGGGATTGCTGCTGATCCTGGACCTCCTACCTCTAACACCTCAGCAGGGATTGCTGCTGATCCTGGACCTGCTGAGAACAGATCCAGAGCTTCCCTGTCAGCAGACCAGTGGAGTTCAGCTCTGGTCTGTAGAGACCTTCCAGATGTTTCCTTCAGGTCCTCCTGTTCCTCTGAGCTCCTGCGGCTCGTTGTTTCTGCTCTAATGAAGGTGAGAGGAGCAGAGAGGACCTGATCTCCATGGAGGTCTACAGACCTACAGGGGACAGAAGACGAGGAGTCGGCCTGGTTCTGTTCTGGTCTTTATTGGAAAGTGTCCTGTCGCCATCAGTTTGGTCTCTATCAGCGATGCTTGGTCCTGCTAACACGGGCTGACCAATAAAAAAGTAAAAAAGGAGGCGGAGCTAGAAGAAGTCCAGGTCATCAGGGGCGTCCAGGTCTCGGTACTCGATGATGGAGCGGGGGTCTCCTCTCATGCCCCTAAACACAAAGACACAGTCAGACACCTTCCTGGATCAGACCCGCCGTCCTCCTCAGAGACCCCGCCTACCTGCTGCTCCTCTGTTTCCCTGGAAACCCTCCGCCTCTGAAAGTTGTCGTTAGTGACCGCGGCCCGCCCCAAACTGGCCGGGGGGGAGGTGGGGTCCCAAACCTGAAGCACAGAGAGAGACCATCAGAGGAGGAGCTGCTCCGTCCTGGAGATGACTGAACCAAGGATTCTATCATTGAGGAGAAGGAGCAAGAGAAGGAGCAGGAGGAGGAGCAGGGCGTCCATCAAGCATCATTAACAGATAAAACCGGCCGAGTTCCTCAGAGAGAGAGAGAGTTAAACCCCTGCAGAGTCTTTGATGTCCAGAGTTAAACCTTTAATCCCAATAAAGTGATCTCTAAATGAATCCCAGCAGAACCTTCCATCATCTTTAGCGGCGTCACAGCTCCTCATGTTCAGCCACTTTCGTCTTTACGATCAACAGGAAGCAGTTCCACGCAAACACGAGGATCCAGCAATATCTGATATATCTGAGGAAAGTGTTTATTTTTAATGAAGCGTTTTTTTAAAAGCCACATAACACATTTTAAAG
>NW_024038132.1:25000-104820 GCF_016077235.1 Cyprinodon tularosa | reverse complement strand
ACATTGATTATTTTTTTTGAAAGATGGAAATAATTGAGAAACAATAAAATAATTAGGAAAACTGGACCAGTACAGCCGGCCTGAGCTGTGGATGAAGGTCACATCTTTCTCCTTCCATCCGTTGGCGTTCCCACGGCGATAAACGAGCCATGAACAGGTCATCACTTCTCCAGAAACTGAAATAAAAGCCAGAGACCTGCTGCTGTTTCTGTTCATCTTTATTAGGAAACATGAACGCATTCTTCCACCTCTACTGCAACGCTTCTCCCAGCGAGGATCGTACATGATAACACCGTCACAGAGACACCCCATAGATGCACGTTCACCTGCTCGACCTCCTTTTTTCTCTGCAGGTGTCACTTAAATGCAATGACTTGTGCTTTGATAAGAGAAAGAGACATCATTGTTTTCATGATACATAAGAGGGAGAATCAAAATAGAAAAGAAGTAAGAAGAGGATATACTGGTTTATACACTGATACAGAATACAGACACTCACATTGCAGCCTGCCCGGCTCAGCCCCAAACTGTCCCAACAGCACAACACCTGCTCCCTTCTGCTCCTGATTTTAGGAATTCTTTAAAGTACACCATTGTTGCCTTGCAACAAAAAAACTCCCTGCTGGTGAGAGCAGAGTTTGGCTAAATATTGCTTGACTTTTTGAAAAGGCTGCGCAGGAGAGCGGTGCAGAGACGCCATGACTGCAGGATTATCGTCTAAGTGCTAAAAATAAAAGGCGGAGCAGGAAAAATAAGGTGCATTGTTAGAGATGTTGCAGGTTTCCGATGCTGCGAGAGACCCGGCATGTTTGAGACTGGAATGCTTCTTTGGGGGGGGGGGGCAAACATCTTTATTTTAATGCAGAGAGAAAATAACACCTTCAAACTAGAGCTGCACAACATCTCTAACCATAAACATCTTCCTGCTGCGGTTCCTTAGATGGGAAAGTATCTAATCCATGCCGGTGTTTTCCAAAAGGAACAAATGACGTAAAGGTGCAGAATTAGCCCATCTGTGGTCCCCAGCAGGTCAATCTGGTGACGCCCAGATTCTGGCGGCGGCCATGACGGCATGCCAGCCTGTTAACGGACGGCAGGAATGCTCTCACTGCACTGAGGTCAGGGTAACTGGAGAGAAGCCACGGCTGCACAGGGAGAAGGTGCAGAAAAACCAGGAATCAAACCAGCAGCTTCCTCCCGCTAATTCGCTCTGGTTAAAGAAAACTCGCCAATCTGGAAGGGATCGCAGAAGCTCGATTTACAAACCGTATCCTTTTAGGTCCATTAGCTGTAATTCCACCCATTCAACAAAAAACCTTGGGCTTTTATTTTGAAGAGAACATAACATCCACTAGTATTACAGCCTAGTTGACAAAATAACATAGGAGCTATTTTAGCTAAACACCCACCCATCTTTATATCTAGGCTTTTATTTTGAAGGTCAGTCATGAGCTGTGGTTTGCAGCAATCCCCCGTTCAGGGGTGGCTTGTTCTTTTTCATGTGAAAACTGCGTCACATGACAAGACTCCATCTAATGTTAGGGCTTTTATTTTGGAGGACAACAATAACCTTTGTTCTGATGCGCGAAAACTGACTTATTCAATGTTTTATTAACTTTATTTTGAAAGTGCCTCTTGCTAACGTTTGACCTTTAGGTTTTAGACCAATCAGGATAATAATTCATGTTTACTTTCTGTTTCAAACTCTCCATGTTTGGAAGAATCTGATATTTCTACATCTGCTGATGCAGGTTCATCAAAAGCACAACTATTAAAATGTTTTTGTTTTTCTGATGTGGTGCAGCTCTAATTTAAAGTTTTTAAAAACAGAAAAACTTCTGAGCAGCGGCAGGCGAAAAGCAGCAAAAATGTACAAGCAAACTACAAAAATGTAAATGTTTAAATGCTAAGTGCAGACAATAGACGATACTGTATGTATTCATCATATGCAGGTTAAATACTTGAGTACATCTTCAATATGCATAAGCCTCCTAGCGAGGTTGGCGGTTCACTCTGACGTATATAAACACATAGAAAGCCGTATTACAGTGCACACGTCCTGCTCCCCATGCTGTACATAGAAAAGGCATCCACGACACTTAAGAAAAAATTTACAGTTTATGAAACTTGGTAACAATAAATAGTATTATAGAATCGCTGCTGTACACAAAAAAGCTTTTTTTATTTCACTCATATAAAAATATGTTTTAGTGCAACCGTACGTAATGGTAATATCCATAACTTCACATCAACGTTTAAGGTGTCCAAAAAATGAAAAAGAAGGGGGGGGGAGGAGTGCATTTATTACAAAGCTGATATGCAAAAAAGAGAGAAAAGGGTAATATTATTTATGTACATCTACCTTCCTGCAATCCGAACCGAATCCCGCTGGATGAAAGGAAAGGCACGCTCGTAGAAGTCCGCTGTTGAATCGGCGTTTTCCGCCAACCTTTTATCGGCGTTTTCCGCCAAACTTTTATCGGCTTTTTCCGAAGTCTTTAAATAAAAATGTCTGCGGGCTGCAGGCCGGACTCCGAGTCCAACAGACAGCAGTTCAGCTAAAATGTGCAAAGTTCCTTGTTTCTTCTCTTTGTTGCACATCGTCCCTTCCTATTGGATGAAAACGGAAACTCCGCCCCCTTTCTGAGAGGCGTCCTGCTTCCTGCTCTAGCTTTCCACCTCACGCTGTTTTCCCACCGTCGAGGGTTGGGATGCCGCGTGAGGCTGCAGGGGGTCAGATCCCAGGCCGGGGGGGTGAGGGGAGAGGGAGGAAGAGGATGAGTGGGGGGAGGCAGGGGTCACCGGGTGCGAAGGTCTGAGCTCCGCGCCGCTAAAGTGCTGAAATCCTGGAGCGGTAGGAGGCGACGGGGACGGACGCGGGGCTGGAGATGCAGATGAGGAGGAGGGCGATCGGACTCCTCCTGCTCCTCGTTGCACGCACTCAGGATCCAGGCAGAGGGAGGCGATAGCTTTGGTGCAGGTGTGGATGCCCTCCTCCTGCTCCTGCCTGACTCCTCCCCCTTCCACCTTCTCACCTCCTTTTCTGCCGACGGAGGCGACCTCACCGCTGTCCGAGTCCTCCGATACGCTCTTCTGCAGGAAGACCGTGGGCGCCCCCTGCTGGGCAGATGTGGGGATAGAGTGTACCATCTGAATTCCTCCGATGGGAATCATCGGGAATGGAGAACGCACCTGAGGAGCAAATAGAAGATTAGAAGCTCCGCCCACCAGGAGCAGCTTAACAGACACAAAACAGATCAGTGAGAGAAGAAGAAGAAGCGAGGTCCTACGGCGCCTGCCTCCATTGCAGGAGCTAAAGGTGCAAACAGTCCCTGCTTCACCTGTGGCTGAGCGAACCGCGCTTAGAAAGCGCCTGTGCCTTTAAATCAACGCTCTTAGTTTGAAAGGGATCTGAGAAAATAAAGACTTTATTTTGAAAGTCCAACCTTATCCCCTTCCTGCCTGGTTTGGATGCAAACATCAGAATTTTATTTTGAGAAATGACTATGAGCTTTGTGCTGCTGGAGATTCTCAGTTATTCAGGTCAGAGTCATTCCTAAAAAGTTTCCAAGTCTGAAGACGTTTCTCTTCCATCCAGGAAGCTTTTCAATCAAAATGTCAGAAATAGCGTTTAGTTCTGTATAAAACGCTATTTCTGACATTTTGAATTGAAAAGGTGGATTGTTTTTTAAATTTTTTGGAATACTATGAGCTTTATTTTGAAGGGCATGTATTGCTAATGTAGCTACAGTAATAGTTAAGTAGACATATGAATGTAGAGCATTAAAGAAAGTAATAAATATAAACATAAGGAATAAGCGCAGCACCTGAAGTTGTGAATGGGTGGGTAGATGGCTGAACAGAACCTGGTGAGGTGAAGCGGACTGGTAACGCTGGGCTGAGCCTTGATCCCGTTCAGATGGCGATGAGGAACCAGGAAGAAGATTCTGAAACAGATTGAGAGTCAACATGAAGAGCAGAAACGTCTGGCTTCCTCTATCTCTGCATTAAGTGTCTATCAGACGGAAACCTCCGGCTGTGGAGATGAGGAATTCCTGAAAAGTGCTTTAAATGAATAAAACCTCCAATGAAAAGTGCAAATATAGAGTGTGGGATCTGTGGAGAGCAGCTCCTGAAACACGGATCTATCTGCAGAGTCAGACTCCCTCTTGGGTTCCAGCTTGGCAGCAGCAGCCAGGGTTGGAGGTGAAGCTCTTGAGAAGAAAAACAGGAGCCTCATTAACCGCATCCCAGCCGGCCAAGATCCCATTACCAGCGGCGGCAGCGTCTTCCATCATTCTTCTCTGTAACAGTCGCTGTGTCTGAGCTGGACTTCATTCCCTCACCGTCTCTAAATGTCTCCTCTGCCAGATGGTTTCTCCTTCCACCAGTCGCTGCCCTTCATCCCTCACACTTCATCCTCAGTCTGAAAGGTCTTCACTCCAGATTAGCTTCTAAACAATGATGGCAGCTTTTAAAGGCTGATAGATAACTTTAACTGAGGGCATCGCCTCAAAGCGGCCATATTTCCTTTAACGATACCTTCAGACGGGAAACGAACCCAATGATCAGCCATGGAGAGATATTTCCCAATAATGGAGTTTCTATTCCATTATATTCTATATTTCATTAATTCTGTGATGATTATTTAGACTGAATAAATCATGAGCATCATAATATGTGTAGAGGGTCTGACATGGTTGTAGCAGGGTCTTAGGGAGGTCTTAGAAGACCTCCCTAAGACCCTGCTACAACAAAAAGACCTGGGTCTTAGAGAGGTCTTAGAAGGGTCTTTATTCCCAGCGTTTTATTGTTGTTCCATTCACAGAGCAACAAAATTTACTCTCAATGTTTAACCCATTCCCTCAGGGAGCAGTGGGCTGCCATTGTGCGGCGCCCGGGGAGCAGTGTGGGGGGGTCAGGGGTCTCGCTCACGGAGCCAGGGTGGCAGTCTGTGGGGCTTGAACTCTGAACCTCAGGATTCTAAGCACAATGCCCCAACCACTCGGCTGCTATTCCCCAAAGCATCTGATTAGGGAGGTCTTGGCATAGTTGTAGCAGGGTATCAGGGAGGTCTTGGCATAGTTGTAGCAGGGTATCAGGGAGGTCTTGGCATAGCTGTAGCAGGGTATCAGGGAGGTCTTGGCATAGTTGTAGCAGGGTGTCAGGGAGGTCTTGGCATAGTTGTAGCAGGGTATCAGGGAGGTCTTGGCATAGCTGTAGCAGGGTATCAGGGAGGTCTTGGCATAGTTGTAGCAGGGTATCAGGGAGGTCTTGGCATAGTTGTAGCAGGGTATCAGGGAGGTCTTGGCATAGTTGTAGCAGGGTATCAGGGAGGTCTTGGCATAGTTGTAGCAGGGTATCAGGGAGGTCTTGGCATAGCTGTAGCAGGGTATCAGGGAGGTCTTGGCATAGCTGTAGCAGGGTATCAGGGAGGTCTTGGCATAGTTGTAGCAGGGTATCAGGGAGGTCTTGGCATAGGTGTAGCAGGGTATCAGGGAGGTCTTGGCATAGTTGTAGCAGGGTATCAGGGAGGTATTGGCATAGTTGTAGCAGGGTATCAGGGAGGTCTTGGCATAGCTGTAGCAGGGTATCAGGGAGGTCTTGGCATAGTTGTAGCAGGGTATCAGGGAGGTCTTGGCATAGTTGTAGCAGGGTATCAGGGAGGTATTGTCATAGTTGTAGCAGGGTATCAGGGAGGTCTTGGCATAGCTGTAGCAGGGTATCAGGGAGGTATTGTCATAGTTGTAGCAGGGTATCAGGGAGGTCTTGGCATAGCTGTAGCAGGGGTATCAGGGAGGTATTGGCATAGTTGTAGCAGGGTATCAGGGAGGTATTGTCATAGTTGTAGCAGGGTATCAGGGAGGTCTTGGCATAGCTGTAGCAGGGTATCAGGGAGGTATTGTCATAGTTGTAGCAGGGTATCAGGGAGGTCTTGGCATAGTTGTAGCAGGGTATCAGGGAGGTCTTGGCATAGTTGTAGCAGGGTATCAGGGAGGTCTTGGCATAGTTGTAGCAGGGTATCAGGGAGGTATTGGCATAGTTGTAGCAGGGTATCAGGGAGGTATTGGCATAGTTTTAGCAGGGTATCAGGGAGGTCTTGGCATAGTTGTAGCAGGGTATCAGGGAGGTCTTGGCATAGCTGTAGCAGGGTATCAGGGAGGTCTTGGCATAGTTGTAGCAGGGTATCAGGGAGGTATTGGCATAGTTTTAGCAGGGTATCAGGGAGGTCTGCAAAGGGTCTACCATTGATCATATACAAAGTACTTTGAACTCCTATCTAAGGTCAACATGCCCAACATCTTCCTAGTTTTGGGTGTTCCTTGGATTCAAGCAGAACCAGGTATTCAGTCATTTAAGTCTCATTCTTTTCAATACTAGTTCCAACTAATAGTGAAACAGTCGTGACTGAGGTCTTCCAGGAGCCTGAAGACAAGGTTCTGTCAGAGCAAGTGAGTGAGTCTCTGGTTGAGCAGTGGAGATCAAGTAACTTTGGGTCTTGCTCATGACTGTTGATAAGGTGAGGATAAATAGGAAGCTAAAGCTGTAGCTTTATTGGCTAAGTTCTGGTACAGCCCTTAGTCTGAGGTATGGGTCACAACCCGAAGCACCAGATCCTGAATACAAACAGAAATGACGTTCTTTAGTTGGGCTGAACCTTAGGTACAGTGAGGACCGACTATCACTGTCTGTCTATCATCTGTTGGGAAGTTTTATCTTTTTGTATAAAGAAAATAAGCAGTTGGGTGGATCAACATGAAAGTGCAAACTTTAAACCTTTTTCCCAAGATTGAAAACAGAGACATTGAAAAGACCAGTTGGACTAATATCCGTGAAGCAAAAGACAGCGACCTTACCTTTTCCATCTCTGCACTGTGACGCCCCAGAGGGAAATCTGCGTGAGCCATCGCCGCCATATGATGATTGTTCCTCGGGCCCCGGGCCCCGCTGTGGGGGCTGAGTCACAGATAAACAGAACAATCAGTCAACTATAGTCATTTTAAAGAAGTTTCATTCAAAGCTCAGACAGGTGAAAGCCTCCATTTATTTACCTGTTAACTCTTCTATAAAACAGCTGATTTCTTCTAACTTTGATTCTACTTTTTGAAACAATAAGCTAGCACCGTGCTAACGCTAACAAAGGAACATCTCCTGTCCAACAGCAGATGAGCTTTCTGTATCTCTATCGGCTAAGGACTGAGTTTATCCGCGTAAAAGATGTGATCAAAATAAATTCACTGAAAATTTTCTGAGAAAGTCTGAAAAAGGTCCAGCAGACCAAAGACTTCAGGTTGGACGACGTCCACCAGGATCAATCAGAGGACATCTTGGCGTTTTGCATCATTTTATGCAGCTAATGCAATGGTTCCCAACCCTGTCCCTCAGGGACCCTGTTCCTCAGTGACCCTGTCCCTCAGGGACCCCTGTCCCTCATTGTCCCTGTCCTTCAGGGACCCTGTTCTTCAGTTACCCTCTCCCTCAGTGACCCTGTCCTTAAGGGACCCTGTCCCTCATTGTCCCTGTCCTTCAGGGACCCTGTTCCTCAGGGACCCTGTCCCTAAGGAACCAGTGTCCTGAGTCTTCTCGGTTCCTCCTTGTTCCACCAGAAACAGAATCCCTGATCAGCAGGTTTCTGTGGCTCTGATTGCAAAGGAGGAGCTTCTAAGATGAACAAGGAGTGATCAGGGAAAAGGAGACGTTCCTAAAGCCTGCAGGGCGGCGTCCCTGAGAACCAGGACTGGGAACCACTGAGCTAATGAGTTACAGGGGGTCTAAGCTCAGCCAATCAGGAAGCGTCCCTGGAGACACAGGTGGTAAAAATTCTGACCTTCTGATTCTAGTAAAGGAGCAGAGAGTCTGGATGCAAAATGCTAACGTTGAAAGTTGGTTCCTGCTGTGTTTGATTGGCTGCATTAAAATATCGCTAAGACACGGCGGTAAGAGATGAACTTGTTTGGAAAATGGCCGACAGCACTGAAGACGGTCTGAACTGGTCAAACGGATCAAACCTAATGCTAACGGATTATAGCGAGCGCAGTAATAATCTGCTGGAACCAACCTTTGGTGATAAAGGCCTCGGCGAGGAGACAGCGCACGGATCATTCCCCTGTGGCGTCCTCGTGGCGAAAGGTCTCTCTTGTAGTCCCGCCCCCCTGGAGATGTTGGCCGTGAGAGCGGCGAGAGCACAGAGAGGTGCCCCCGCCTTGGGGACACGTCTCGGCGGTACGCCCCGCCTCCCATGTCCCGCTTAGGGGAGACGTGGCGCAGAGGGGAGATGTCCCGCCGGGGGGACAGATGTCCAGAACGAGGTGAAAGGTCACGGCGTGGGGACAGGTAACGGCATGTTGAGGGGGAGGATGACGGGGAGCTGGGGGAGGGGCAGCCAGAGAGCTCCAGCCCAGGTGAGGAGGAGGAGGACAGATCTGGGGAGGGGACGGAGATATCCTCATCCATGAAGGAGGACAAGGGTGGAGCCAGGAGGCTGTTCCGCTCCAGATGTTGCTCCGCTGGATTCCACTCAGTGGGAGGAGCCTGAGATGTGATCTGGATGCTGGGGATAGTGGTGAAGTATCCGAACAGAGGCGCCCTGCTGGAGTGCCCCACCAGGTGGAGGTCTGGCGCCACCGGGTGGGACAGGTGAGGAGCGCTGTGGGTGGAGGCCCCCGCTGTGATGGACAGTGAGGGCAGCGGATACGGCTGAGGGCTCGTGGAACGAGAACGGCTCTTTGGGGTGGAGTCGCCATCGTAGTCATCCTCATCGTCCTCATCTTCATCCACCTCGTCACAATCCTCCTCACCGCCCTCCGAATCATCGGCGTCCGAGAACTGGTGCTCCGCCACGGTTCCTCTGGACCGCTTCTCTGAAGATCTCTGGCCTTCCTCTCCTCCATCTTCAACACAAAGGAAGCAAAACCGAGGAGTGAGAGAAAAACAATGAGAGAAAAAGGATTAAAACAATCAGCTTGCATTAAAATGTGGTGAAAGTTTACATGTTGCATAAAACACCTCAGAGAGCCGATTCCCACGGCTAAAGCTAATAAAACGCAGAGCTATAAAAGCTGCTGGAGTCAAAAACGTCTCTGAACACTTTGGTTTTTCCAGCAGATGGATTCCAGCCAAACAGCCCAGAAGTTTTCCTGTAAAGCGGCTGAAAAATGGCCGTCATAATCTGAATTTATTGATAAACAAAACCAATAAAATAACTCTGGAAAAAAGTGACCCTGAGTTCCTGCTTCAGGTTTCTGGGTTGAAGTTTGAATAATATTCATCCTCTGTTTGCTTCTCCTTCAATAAATCAGCAACTAGTCCAACATTTATCTGTCAGTGACTCATCGGTGGGACGTCCTCTGCGTCTCCTCGTGTGTCTGAATGAAACGGCGAGCCAAACCCCCCAGCAGGGGTCCATCGAACAAAGGAATTTAATCTGGTGGGAAACTAGCATCAGCTACCATCTCTATGCTAATTAAATACAGCATTTTAATTCTATTCAGTTTATTTCTATAGCTCCAATTCACATCATGTCATCTCAGGTCACTTTCCAGTTCAACCAGATCATCCAGTCAGATTGATTCAAAGTTTTCTATCTAAGGAAAACCAGCTGATTGCATCGACTCATTGACTCTTCAGCAATCCCTCACACTAAGCATGCTTGTAGAGACAGTGGAGAGGAAAAACTCCCTTTGAACAGGAAGAAACCTCCAGCAGAACCAGGCTCAGTGTGAGCGGCCATCTGCTGAGGCCCACTGGGGTTCAAGGAGACAGAAGCACCAACAGCAGAAAGGGTTAATTTCAGGATTGTGTCCAAACAGCTGCCTGCGGCGCCGTGGAGAGGCTGGGAGCGCTTTTATTACTCTAAATCATTTTAAAAAGAAGCAACTTCAGTAGTGAAGATGCTAAAACGCTGATGACCACACTCCAGCACAGTAGGGGGCAGTGTTAGCCTAAAGTAACTCCAGTTGTGGAGTAGATGTGAAGGATGGAGGCATCAGATGGTAAATACTATGAGCTCAGACACTAAAGCAGTTCAGACCACACATTAGTATACAGGCGCCTCATTGGACACTGCCAGCAGCAAGGCCGACGTGCCTATAGGGCGGCCATCTTGGGTCAGACCACAGTTCAGACAGCTGCTGTCAGGACGAATAGGAGGCGCCTCAGATCTCATTTTAATCACATGAAGACGAGTGTCTGAAATCATAAACTCCCATTTGCTTCTCTGACAGCAGCCTGGTCTGACCTAAGATGGCCGCTCCGTTGGCACGCCTTTCACCTGATGAGGCAGCGTCTATGGATGTCTATGGATCAGACAGCCTTGTAATCCATTGAAGGTTAGCGGAGCAGCGAAGGCGGCTCATGGTAGCTGGAAACGCATCATTTCTGTCTGTTTACTGAAGAATCAGAGCAACTCTTCTGCCAAAGCGTCTGAGTTCTACTGAAGATTTTAACGTTTTCTTTTCTACCTCCTTCGTCCGCCTCGGTGTCTTCGATCGACGACATGGAGACGCCCAACTCCAAACACTTTTTCATATGAGCCTTGGACTTCATGTGCTTCGTCAGATTTCCTGCAAACGACAGAGAGACAAACAAACAATCCCAAATTACTGACTGGTTTAACTGGACGCCTGGTTTTACTGGACGACTGGTTTTACTGGACGGCGTGATCCATCACTGCAGAACAGTGATGGATGGATGGATGGATGGATGGATGGATGGATGGATAGATGATGGATGGATGGATGGATGGATGGATGGATGGATGATGGATGGATGGATGGATGGATGGATGGATGATGGATGGATGGATGGATGGATGGATGGATGGATGGATGGATGGATGGATGGATAGATGATGGATGGATGGATGGATGGATGGATGGATGGATGGATGGATGATGGATGGATGGATGGATGGATGGATGATGGATGGATGGATGGATGGATAGATGATGGATGGATGGATGGATGGATGGATGTTTGGATGGATGGATGGATAGATGATGGATGGATGGATGGATGGATGGATGATGGATGGATGGATGGATGGATGGATGATGGATGGATGGATGGATGGATAGATGATGGATGGATGGATGGATGGATGGATGATGGATGGATGGATGGATGGATGGATGGATGATGGATGGATGGATGGATGGATGGATGATGGATAGATGATGGATGGATGGATGGATGATGGATGGATGATGGATGGATGGATGGATGGATGTTTGGATGGATGGATAGATGATGGATGGATGGATGGATGGATGGATGTTTGGATGGATGGATGGATAGATGATGGATGGATGGATGGATGGATGGATGATGGATGGATGATGGATGGATGGATGGATGGATGGATGGATGGATGGATGTTGGATGGATGGATAGATGGATAGATGATGGATGGATGGATGGATGGATGGATGGATGGATGATGGATGGATGGATGGATGATGGATGGATGATGGATGGATGGATGGATGATGGATGGATGGATAGATGATGGATGGATGGATGGATGGATGGATGGATGATGGATGGATGGATGGATGATGGATGGATAGATGATGGATGGATGGATAGATGATGGATGGATGGATGATGGATGGATGATGGATGGATGGATGGATGTTTGGATGGATGGATGATGGATGGATGGATGATGGATGGATGGATGGATGGATGGATGATGGATGGATGGATGGATAGATGATGGATGGATGGATGGATGGATAGATGATGGATGGATGGATGGATGGATGGATAGATGATGGATGGATGGATGGATGGATGGATGGATGGATGGATGGATAGATGATGGATGGATGGATGGATGGATGGATGGATGATGGATGGATGGATGATGGATGGATAGATGATGGATGGATGGATGGATGGATGGATAGATGATGGATGGATGGATGGATGGATGGATAGATGATGGATGGATGGATAGATGATGGATGGATGGATGGATGGATGGATGATGGATGGATGGATGGATGATGGATGGATAGATGATGGATGGATGGATGGATGGATAGATGATGGATGGATGGATGGATGGAAAATGGATGGATGGATGGATGATGGATGGATGGATGGATGTTTGGATGGATGGATGGATGGATGTTTGGATGGATGGATGATGGATGGATGATGGATGGATGGTTGGATGACATTTGGATGACGGTTGGATGACGGTTGGATGCTCTACCTTTAGTCTTGAAAGCGAAGTTGCAGAACTTGCAGACGTAGGGCCGGACGTCGGTGTGCGTTCGGATGTGTTTCTTCAGCATGCTAGGTTTCTTGCAGCGGATGCCGCATTCCTCGCAGATGTACTTCCCGCGGCCGCGGCCTCGAACGTAAACGTAATCCTCGTTGGATTTGAACCTGCAGGAGACATGGGCAGAGTGGGCGGAGTCAGACGGATAAACCTGATAATGTTCCCTAACAGTCTTTGGTTTGGAGGTGAACCTGGACATTAGCAGCTCTGCTAACCGCTAGGCCTCCCTATAGATATATACATATAGAGTTCACCGCTGTACACAGCATATGTTACCAGGCTGGTTGTCATGGGAACCACTAGTATCTCTGTCCTCGGCTGGGAGGTCAGAGGTCAGGATGGCAGAGCTTATTAGGCCACCAACCACCGTCCCTTAATATATGAGGGACCGGACCCAGCCTTTAGCTGGCAGGAAACACGGAGTCCTACCGAGTCCTACTGAGTCCTGCCGAGTCCTGCCGAGTCCTGCCGAGTCCTACCGAGTCCTACCGAGTCCTGCCGAGTCCTACCGAGTCCTGCCGAGTCCTGCCGAGTCCTGCCGAGTCCTACCGAGTCCTACCGAGTCCTGCCGAGTCCTGCTGAGTCCTACTGAGTCCTGCTGAGTCCTACTGAGTCCTACCGAGTCCTGCTGAGTCCTACCGAGTCCTGCTGAGTCCTACCGAGTCCTGCTGAGTCCTGCTGAGTCCTACCGAGTCCTGCTGAGTCCTACCGAGTCCTACCGAGTCCTGCTGAGTCCTACTGAGTCCTGCTGAGTCCTACTCCCCAGTCCTGCTGAGACCTGCTGAGTCCTACCGAGTCCTGCTGAGTCCTACTGAGTCCTACTGAGTCCTGCTGAGTCCTACTGAGTCCTGCTGAGTCCTACTCCCCAGTCCTGCTGAGACCTGCTGAGTCCTACCGAGTCCTGCTGAGTCCTACTGAGTCCTGCTGAGTCCTACTGGGTCCTGCCAAGTCCTGCTGAGTCCTGCCCCAAGTCCTGCTGAGTCCTGCTGAGTCCTGCTAAGTCCTGCTAAGTCCTGCCCCCAAGTCCTGCTGAGTCTTGCTCCTAAGTCCTGCTGAGTCCTGCTGAGTCCTGCTGAGACCTGCTGAGTCCTACTGAGTCATACTGAGTGCTGCTGAGTCCAACTGGGTCCTGCCAAGTCCTGCCCCCAAGTCCTGCTGAGTCCTGCTCCTAAGTCCTGCTGAGTCCTGCTGAGTCCTGCTAAGTCCTGCCCCCAAGTCCTGCTGAGTCTTGCTCCTAAGTCCTGCTGAGTCCTGCTGAGTCCTGCTGAGTCCTACTGAGTCCTACTGAGTCCTACTGCGTCCTACCGAGTCCTACCCAGTCCTACCGAGTCCTGCTGAGTCCTGCTGAGACCTGCTGAGTCCTACTGAGTCCTACTGAGTGCTGCTGAGTCCAACTGGGTCCTGCCAAGTCCTGCCCCCAAGTCCTGCTGAGTCCTGCTCCTAAGTCCTGCTGAGTCCTGCTGAGTCCTGCAGATTCCGCTCAGACAGGCTGAGGTTTTAGGGAACTGCTGGTTTCTGGTGTCACTTCCTGTCCCGTCTGCAGCAGCCAGAGGTAACGGGCCGTTCAAGGCTTCGCATATCAAAGACTCGTCTGCAGCAGTGCAGGCTGGGAAATACCTGGGACTGCTGACACGTTTACACAGCTGTGGCCGCTTATGGAAATGAATAATGATGACTGAATATTCAGTTTCATCTGCAGCAGCTTGAAATCTCATTAATGCAGCGTCACTCTGAAACCAGCTGAAAGCTTTGGAGGCAGGAGCTTCATGAAACTCTGATGTTTATGCTAAATTATCTTTAAAGTCTCCTCAGTTTTAAAGAATCACGATAATAAATCATCAGGAAGCTGAACGGAGGACTTCCTGCTGCATCATCTTTATACTTTTCATTGAAAATCCATTTAAATTTATCCTGTTTAAACTTTTTTGAACAGATTTCATTTTGTGTTTTATTTTGAAAGGTAACTTCAACCTTTATTTTGAAAAGCCGACATGCTGCCAATGCCTTCATCATTTAGGAACCTGCTGCTAGAAGAAGCTAACCTTTCAGCTATTAGCTTCCTGGAGACCTACCCGCCTTCGAAGATCTTGATGCGCGCCGGTTCGGCAGCAGGCGGTTTGATTGACACCTCCTTCTCCACCTGCTCTTCCTTGGAGCGTTCCCACGACACCACGCCCTTCATCTTCCTCCCAAAGTGACTCACGTCGACGGGCATCAGCTCCGGCTTCAGCTGCAGAAACAAGACCACAGCTTTGGCTTCCTGCAGGTGGCTAACACGCGGCGAAGCGTTGAGGCGGGAGGCACACCTGGGGACGTACCTGATCAAACCTCAGCTTCCAGGCCACGGAGGACACCAGCTTCCCCGAGCTGGGAGGAGACACGGCGGCGACGGTGTACATCAGGTCAGCGTTGCTCCTCTGTTTGGACCTGAGCAGCGCCAGCGCCGCCTTGGTGCTGAGCTGCAGCGGGTTGGGATTGTAGGAGCTGATGGACCATGAGGCGTAGACGGAGCTGTGGGAAGCTGCCAAGGTGCTGTTGGGTTTGGTGTAGTTCCGGAAGCACCAACTGACGCAGCTCATGGTGCGCAGGCTGGGGAACTGGAAAAGCTGCGGCGCTCCCGTTTCTCCACAACGCTTCGCCGCCGCGGCTCGTTTCTCAGCGCTGTCTGCGTCGTTAGAGGACAGCATGGGCTCCGGGCTGGAGCTGGACTGCGGCGGAGCTTCATCCACGTCCAGCTCCTCCGGGGAGTCCCGCCCCCCTGAGCGATCAGTGATGATCTGGAGCGGGGGGGTGAAGCTTTCAGCGCGGGGGACGTCTGGGAGGTGTGGAGCTGGGGATCGGACGGGAACCGCCATCTTTGCCGCCACAGGGAAAGGGGAGGAATCGTCCATGGAGTCTTCGCTCTTCAGACCTCGGGCCTGTTTCCCAGGGTTGGATGTGCGTTCGGCGCCGCTCAGCTCCACGGCGCCCATTTCTCTCACTATCTGCCCGTACATCCTTTCCTCCTTCACTCGCTTCTGCTGCTTGGTGTCGAAGAAGCGCTCCAGGGAGCTGGTGGGCGAGAGCATGCGTTTGCTGGCCACCATGTTGGACGCCGAGGCGTCTGTAGTGGATAGAGTCCCTGACGTCAGTGACAGAGGGATTCCTGTTTTCACCTGTTGCTCCGGCAACGGGAACCGCAGCCCTGCAACATCTACCTGTCCCAGGAGGAGGGGCAAGTTAAACCCTGTCCCACTCATCCCCCCCCCCACCGACCTCCCAGAGTTCCCAACAGGAGGAGACATGTTGGCCATCCCGCCGCTGTCCAAGTCTAGCGCCGCTCCTCCGGTGCCGTAGGAAGCTATCAGCTGGCTGACGCTAGTGTACATAGCACTACCGAACGATGGCACGTTAGTCTGGATCCTGACTGGGACCAGTAGGCCGGGCAGAGACGACTGGGATCCCAGGCCCTGAGTGGCAAACACCGGCTGGACCTGCTGCAGGAACAGGGAGGGGCTGGAGGGGAGGGGGCCCAGGTTCCGCACCGACAGCGAGGAGGCGTAGACCTGCGAGCCGTCTGCTTTCCCATCGTATGTCTGCGGCTCGGGGATCGGCTGCTTATGAGCCGGAATTCCCGACGGGTTTCCCTGGGATCTGATGTGAAGCTTGAGGAGTTGCTGCTTCTGTTCCGACTCTTGATTCCAGAACAAACTGGGCTGTAAGATGGAAATGAAGGGAGCAGCAGTCTGGTACTGGTGGGGCAGATCTTTGGCCAAAGCCTCCATGGCTGCGTGTTCTCCTTCAGACGAGGAGCTCTGCGCCTGCAGGAGATGCTGCTGCGTCCTGCATTCACACAAATCAGTGCATTCATTTTTTAAATGTGGGAAACATTAAGGATGAAATTCTATAGTTTGCTGTAAAAACAGAAGTATGTTTTAGAGGCTATCACCTTCCATAGACGGGTTCATCCTGTAGGCTGTCCTCACTGATGCTCTGCTGGAGGCTGCTCTGCTGGTGCTGCTGGGATCCTGCAGGAGGAAACATTACTTAGACTGAAGCTGCCTGTAGAGAAACTCACTGAATCGATTCAAAGCAGATCGTAGCTTTAGAAAAAGCTTTAATACTTCATGTGACGAACTAATAAATGATGCAGTAAAATCTGGAAAGCAAGATCCAGCCTTAATCTAGTCATGGCCGGTCTTTAACTAGGCCACTCTAAAGCTACGTTCACAATACTTTGAGCATCAAAGAAGCTTCTGCATCTGTTTCCAGATGCTTCTGCTGCTCCTGTGTTCGATGCCAGAGAGCAGCTTTGCTATATTAGCTGTGATCAGCGGGTAGAAAGTAGTTAGAATCTATGTTGAAGTGAGAAAGTCCTCCTGAAAACATGGTCTGTGCAGTCAGTTCATCCAGATTACCATCCTGCCTTCAAAGATTATTTCTCTGTGGGAGCCGCTCAGACCCCCACATACCAGCGCTGCGCTGTCACTGGGAATCCCCAGCAGCAGCTGCCTCAGGCCCGCTCGCCTCTCCAGGGTTTTCCCCTCCTGTTGGTGGCGGCTGGAAGTAGATGTTAGCGTTTTTCAGGTCTGTGCTACAAACTGCAGGCAGCAGGATAATAAAAGCCAACATATTCTGCCGGCAGGTTTCTACATTTGAAGTTAATTTAGGCGTTAATAAACTGTTTCAGAGGAGTGATCATAGCGCTCTGCATCAGCAGTGCTGCGTCTGACTCCCTGCCAGCTCCCAGATCAGCTCCAGCAGCTGCTGCTTCAGAAGCGCCTCAGATGCTCAGAAGCTCAGGAGGCGCTGCTCCTGCTGCTCCTTCTGCTCCTGCTGCTCTAGACACTGCAGGACCTTCTGATGCTACTCAATCATTGACTGCAGGTAAACCTGCTGCTTCTGCAGCTTGAAGCGAGTCTGGCAGCTGCAGGCATTAACACTCTATTCTGATTCCAATGACGTCACCAGCGAGTGTTTTCTGTGCTTCGGGAAGTAAACATGGATAGTAGCGCCGGAGCGCATCTCGCCATGTTTAATTTCAACCTCAGTTCATTAACAACACAATCTTTTCAGCCGGGTTAAAAATAAATGCTGCTCTCAGCATCGTCGTCCGCCATGTTGTTTTTCTTCCTGCATCTGAAGAAGCAGAATATTGACCTTTGTCAGATATTAATGGCGTTCAGGTTGGATGAATGCGACCTGAACGCCATTAAAAAGATCTGATCGGATTCAGGACCAGTGGACTGGGTCACATTGGAAAACTCTGTGTCGGTCAGACTGCCATGGTTCAGATCCAGCTCACATGTGGGCATAAATTGGACTTTGGGTGACTGCAGGCTAGTGAGTGCATGTAGCTAAAGCCTGATTAGGGGCCGGTTCAGAACAGTTTCAAAGCTTTAATCATTAATTATTTGAATTCAGTTTATTTCTATAGTGCCAATTCACATCACATCATCTCAAGGCACTTTGCAGAGACACCGGAACCAGATCATCGGGTCAGAATGAAAGCAAAGGCTGACTGCCAGGCTTACCTCTGACGCAGCTACCAGCTCGCTTGGTCCTGCCGGGTAAATCCACGCTGCCGTGGGGAGAACCCGTCGGGCTGGACCAGACGCCACGCTCCAGGTTCTCCTGTTTGACTGAGATCTCAGGTGCGCCTGCTTCCTGGAGGACCGTCTCTGGATAAACACTCAGCGAAGCCTGGTGGTGATAAACTTTACTTAGATCTGCAGAAACCTTAGCACAGATGTTAGAGCAAAGACCTGGTTGAGCAAAGAAAGTGAGAATTGGTGTCTTGGATTTTAGCTTTTTCAGGTTTAAACACAAATAAAAAACAGCTTTTAAACTTTTCTGTGACAAATATATTTATCATTTTGTCTCCGTGACCGAATGAAAAACCAGCTGAAGGTCGTCTTTGACTCTCTTTGTCTCATCAATCCTTACATCTCCCACTGAGCTGTGCAGGAATTATCCACATCCCAACTAGTTAGCATAAAACGATAGTGATTGGGCTGGCTCTGTTTTGGCTCTGCCCACCATGGACTCCCACAGACTAATAAAAAAGATTTTTTATCTCTTTATTAAGTGCAGCTCATCTTTCCAGCCACTGGAAGTTCATTCCTTAATCTCAGGGTGACCTGTGGCTCTATGGGTTTAGTTTGGGGTTGTTTTGTCACTGAAGGAGCGTGAAATTAGCACATTTGAATTAAGAAGAGGTCAGGGTTAATTTAACTCTACCTGTCGAACCAAATATCCCCGCCGACGTTCCTTCATTGCAGATGCACTGGTGTACAGCTCGCCCTGTCTGGAGGAAGGTAAGTTCCCATAATCGAATGATTTGCTGCGCATCTCAGGCAGCTCTGTGGGCAGCGTGCACGGCGCCTGCTCCGATGAAGATCGCCTCATCTCTCTCTGCTGATGGTGGCTGGAAAAGCCGCTGCCAGGCACAGTCAGGAACTCCGACTGCTTTCCCCCACCGGAGACCATAGCGTCATCCTAGGACGGAAGATAAAGGCGCGTTCAATAACGACATGCTGGGGTTTGCTTCGTAACACTTAGAACAAGCAGGTTCAGAAACATCTGAAATATAAAAACAAATAATCTAGAAAATTAAAGCGATACCAGGTTCAGTAAAGCCCTGACTCTGTGGTTATTTGGAGACAGTTCAACCTGAAAGACAGCCGCTAAGCCCAGGAGCATGTCCCACTGAGACACGAGGCAGAAGATCCAACCCTTCAACTCCCAACCCAACAAATATCCAGCGTCCTACGTTGGTCGAAGCCTTAAAGGACCTTTGTCTGAACGCTGATGCATCATCGAGGGACGGTGTCTTCCACTCTCATCTCATGAGAGCGGGGGGTGGGGGGTGGCCTAGTGGTTAGGGCATTGTGCTTGGGTCCCAGAGGTTCTGAGTTCAAGTCCCACTCCCACAGACTGCACTGAGTAAGACCCTTAACCCCACACTGCTCCCTGGGCGCCGCACAATGGCAGCTCACTGCTCCCCGAGGAGATGGGAATAGAGGACGGTGGAATGACAATAAAGTTGAATTCTATTCTATTCTATTAACAGAGCCTGACTGTTGCTTGGAGGACGTTAGATTCAGGTGTGTAGAACATGGATACTTCTAGAAGCTGCAGAACGTGGTTTTAGCTCGTTGGTCTGACCTTCGGCCTTTAGTCCATCTGATCACATACCGTTGAACGATTGACGGCGTTCAAACTGGTTCAAACCTGCTTGGCTAACTGGGACTCTGTATATTTTATGTGGGGTCCCCCCAAGGCTTCATTTCTTTCTAATTCAATATCTATATTCTAGAACCAAAAGGCATATCTATCCTAATGATCCCAAACTTCATATCTCTATGAATCATGAAGACAGTCTCATACAGTCTCTGAGTCTGAGCATAATGAGTGCTATTGCTAATGCTAATAGAATAACTAAGATTTAACATTTTAAAACTAATAACATCCACTTTAAATCTTTTCCAAAGTCTCCACTAAATGAATTGTGTTCAACAAATAAATCTGGTTATTATGCATCTGCTGGAACGTATGAGTCTAGTAACACCAGGTACCTGTTTAGTTGGTGAGACAGACTTGGGACCTTCATCTCTGTCAAAGGACATGGAGAGAGACGACGAGTGGGATAGATTACTCTCCTGACTGGGACTTCGGGAAAGGCTGGTGCAGGTTGACTCAAAGCTCGACTCCCCGGACGAGTGCTCCATGTCTGCAAGGCGCAGCCTTTTCTTCTTGGGGGGCAGCTTTTCTGTAGGCATCTGAGACAGGGTGTCACTCCTCTGTGGCAGCTGGAACTCCTCCATCTGCTGCTGCCTCTCAGGTTCCTTGGCGGATGCAGGTTCAGTATCCTTCTCTGGCTTGTCTGGCTCCTCTGTTACCCTGATCTCAGGGACTTGGATGTTAGGTTGCCTTACCAGTCTGTGTGAGTTGGGATATGGTTGGCCAGGTGAGGCTGTGGCTGAAGAAGATGAAAGGGCAGCTAGCTCACAGGAACTTTGCTGCTCCATGCTGTTAGTCTTCAGAAGAGCAGATTCAGGGCTCAGAGCATCTTCAAAGATCTCAGTATCAGACTGCTCTGAGTATTGACTAGATGGAACTCTATCTGTGGACTGGTATCCTGTCTGCTCAAAGGACTCTGACTTCTCAAAGGAATTGGGACGGGATATTATGCCAGTATGTTGGATAACTGAACCGCGGGTTGCTTTCCTGGATTCCAAGTCGGGAACTAATGCGATGTCCTCAGAGCACATGCTAGCGCATGTATCAAAGCTGTCAGACTGGCTATGAGCACTGTAAAGCGAGCCTTTGCCTATCGGTGTGGCTCTGGATCCATCCAGACTGCTCTGTTTAAACTCATAGTCGCCCACGATCTCAACGGAACCACTACAGCTACTGTCACAGTTCCCAGGACTGTCCTCATCATCCCCAACGCTCTTCTCTTTCCGTCGTTTTCGTGTTTCGGACGTGTTGACCTTAGTACCATATTGGCTATAGGGAATGTTCTCTGGGACTCCTGGGCTACGCTCACTTATTTTCATACCCAAAGAGGAGACAAGGTTTTTGGCCATGTGTCCATAGCCCTCAGCCTCTCCTATGTGGGCTTCATTACCTGATTGTTCAAACGCACCCTGCCGTTTGAGTCTGGGATGAAGGGGGTAGAATACATCATCTGGTGCCACCATGTTATCAAAGGAGACACTACCTCGAATCCCCTGAGGAGCGCTCGGGTTGGGAGGAGATGGAGTTGGCATCGAGTTACTCCGAATTAGAGTTCCAGACTCTGATGGTAGCTCCAAAAGCCCTGTACTGCTTTGGCAGGGTCCAGTTGGATAATGCTTGGGTTCTCCACAGACTGCAAGGTTTCTTGGAAAGGAACCTGGGTCCTCCACTATCTTCCCCATGTCTGTAATAGTCCCCGGCTGCTTTGCCAGGATGGTGGGGTCCGCCCCTGCTAAATTCAATGTGATTGACTGTCTCGACCTGGAGTTTGGTCTATTGTACCAAGTCCGACCAAACATAATCTCTTCGTATGTCTTGACATTAGTATTTGGAGTGCCTATTTGCAGCTCAGCACTGTCAAAAGGTGAAAAATAGCCTGAGTCTGTGCTGCCTTTGCTATGGGGACTGAGGAGGTTTAGTGACTGGGACATGCCTGGATCTGAGTTCTGGCCTTCCTTATCAAACAACCGGTGCAAGCGCTGTTTGGCATTGGGGCAGTCATCTAGTGAACGTGCTCTTCCACCTGCCTGTGATCCCAACAAGCGATGAGAGCCTTTTACATCATGAAATGGATGACAATCCATCCCAGCTGGAGGGACTCCCCCAGACTTGGGAATAATAAGGATAGGCACTTTCATTGATCCGATGGGGAGCTCCTCAGCTGAGTCTGCATAGGCTGGTTCTGTACTACCTATAAAGACAAAAACCACAGAAACACAGGGGATTATTATTTGATTCTTTTTCTTTTCAGAACTTGGTTTGTTGCTGAAAACTCACCTGCATTTTTGTCATCCTCAAAGGAGATCTGCGGGATGGGACTGTCTTTGTCTGTCAGCATTGTGGAGGCCTCAACCCCTTCCTCATCTGTGTCTGTACTCTGTTCTCCATCCGAGGGCACCTCTGCGTCACCAGCTGGGGATGCCTGATCCACGTCCCCAATAGGGGCCACTGTCGGTTCAGAAAATGGCACCAGTCCAGCTTTAATGGCATGAGCGTGAGACTTGCGATGCTTGTAAAGGTTGCTTTTGGTTTTAAAGGAAAAGCCACAGGGTATGCAAGGATATGGCCTCTCTCCAGTATGTGAGCGGATGTGTTTCTTCAGGACACTGGGTTTGGCGCAGGCCCGATTGCAGTAGGGACAAAGGTACTTCCCTGGCTTTTTTTGCTTCTGCTCTTTTTTGCCGTAGCCCTCCTCCCCGGGCTCAGAGCCTGAGCGGGAGTACTGTCCAAATGAGCTCGGTAAACTGGGAGATTTTTGCCTGGGAAACCTCCTTGCTCCGTGTGGGTGAGTATGGCCTGGGTGCTCTACAGGGTACAAGTCATCCGAGGGTAACTGGCCAACAAACGGCCAGGCATGAGGCTCTAGACCGGGCTGTGGTTTAGCTCCTGAGACAAAACGTTCAGTTTGGGGATGCTGAGGATAGGGCTGGGCAAAATGGAAATATTCTCTTTGAAAGCCTTGTGCAAAAGGTCCCTGGGGGTCTTGGGATGGTGGACCTCCTATTGCCCCAACTGCAGATGATCCAGATAGCAGCTTTGCAGAATTGCCTGGTATTCCATACTTTTGATGGGGAGCTGAAACTCCTGTTGCACCACAGGGAAAACCCTCTCGATGTCTAACCTCTGGATCAGCAAACGTGCTGTGCTTGGTGTTTGCAGTAGGCTCAGATGCCCACTTTCTTTCAAGAGGTGCCTTCTCCTTCACTGTTTCCTTGATCAGGCCTTTGTGCCCAGAGGCAGCTGCTTCACGAGCCTCCATTTTTATTAACCTCCTCTGGTTTTAGTAAGAGAGGGAAAAGGGGACGGTGGGTTAGTTAAGAGAGAAGGTACCGAAGGGTCTAAAAGGTCTGAAAGTACCCTCGCATGTTAACTGAACCTTAGGAGGCTGCTAACAGGTTCAAACAAAGGAAGATTGTGCCTCCATCTCTGAGCAAGACTTAGTGGCGAGTCCGACTGAAAACGGGAATCAAGAGGCGCGGTTGAAGGGGGAGTTTTAGTACTCAGCATCAGAGATGCATATCGTCTTTTCAATGTCATCAACTTTGTTGTGCATCGTCTTTCATTCCTGATCGCAGAAGAATCTTTAGTGATCTGAGAAGAACAGAAGAAACAGTCTTTATGTTCTTAGTCAAATTTCTGAAATAATTAAAATTTTTATCATATTCAAATTCTTTTAAAGGCCCCTGTATAGTATACATGGTTAATATTCATTTATATCAAAGGCATGTTGATTTAGCAATTATTGCTTAAAGCTGTAATACATCAAGGCTATGGTGTACATCTGAAGATTAAATCGGAGATTTAATTTAAAAGTTATTCTTTCAGAATACCTCTGTAGTTTCAAAAGGTTCTCAATGGTCTCAGGAAGATCCCTGCAACACAACAAGACACAGAAAATGGCTTATTAGTAACTGAAAAGGCTACAGAAGTGACCTTCCTTTCCCCTCATAAGCAGCTTTATCACTGTGACATAATCAGTTATACTCTGCGGATTACGAGCTGCATGTCTGATGTACAGAAATAAACATTCCTCACTGCTTGATTGGTTCCTAACACAGGAACCCATCTGCAGTTTTTGCCTTTTCCCTCCCTCCTCCCTCCCTCCATCTTTCACTCGGTGAGTCACCGGTGAAAAGCAAACCCACGCTGTTCCTAAAAAGACACAAAAGCTTATAAATAGAGTTATGGAAGTGACGTTCAAGTGTCATAATGTGTGTAGGCGGCTGAAAAGGCCAAGCTGAAGAGCAGCCATCAGCGCTCGCACCTTTTCCTTCCTCTCAGAGAGTCGCGGCTCAATGGAAGCAGATCGAAAAGCAAACAGAGTGCAGACAAACAGAAAGAGGCGAAGAAGTAGAAAGCGAGCGCGCAGGCTTTGCAGCAAGGCTGCAGCAGACGGTGTGTATGTGTGTGTTTCCGCTGTTTAACGTTTCTTAACCGCAGCAACACCTGACAGCAGAGGAAGAACAAACTGCAGAGCACACGTAAACATCCCTGCTGAAGCTGCAGATTTGCTTTGCATTTCCTCAGCTGAGGGTTTTAAAAACCTCCCAAACACTAGCATTGCAACACCCCCCCCCGCTGCTCGTAAGGAGGACTCTGTGACGTGTGTGTGGGTGTGTGTGTGTCTTGGGGCCCAAAGTGTAATCTATAAATAGCACCTGAGAAAACATACTTTATTATTAGCAGCAGGAACGTTAAATTTGGGCAACGTTGCACTTTTAGATGTGCTCCCCGTTCAAACAAACACATACCAGAGACACTGGCTCACTGGATCATGTTTTCCAGCTTTCCATGGCGTTCATGTTGCAGGAATGTGGTGCTGAACCCAAAAACTAAATCCTCCGTTTGGTGAATACATTTCCTCTGCTGAACATGGACCGCATCAAACTCTGTACTACCGCCCTGCAACTTCTAGGTACTTCAAGTCTACGATCAGATGAAGGTCCTGTTATCAGAGCTGGAATTCTGGATGAAGGATTCCAGGGAGAAGAAACAGGGAAGCATCTGACAGGATGGCAGCGATAGAAACACCGGCCGACATCCTTCAATAGAGCATGGAGAGGGAAAACATCCAACCATCATCCATCCATCCATCCAACCATCATCCATCCATCCATAATCCAACCATCCATCCATCCATCCATCCATCCATCCATCCATCCATCATCCATCCATCCATCCATCCATCCATCATCCATCCATCCAACCATCATCCTTCCATCCATCCATCCATCCATCCATCATCCAACCATCCAACCATCCATCCATCCATCATCCATCCATCCAACCATCATCCTTCCATCCATCCATCCATCCATCCATCATCCAACCATCCATCCATCCATCCATCCATCCATCCATCCATCCATCCATCCATCCATCATCCATCCATCCAACCATCCATCCATCCATCCATCCATCCATCCATCCATCCATCCATCCATCCATCATCCAACCATCCAACCATCCATCCATCCAACCATCATCCTTCCATCCATCCATCCATCCATCCATCCATCATCCATCCATCCATCCATCCATCCATCCATCCATCCAACCATCCATCCATCCATCATCCAACCATCCATCCATCCATCCATCATCCATCCATCCAACCATCATCCTTCCATCCATCCATCCATCCATCCATCATCCAACCATCCAACCATCCATCCATCCAACCATCATCCTTCCATCCATCCATCCATCCATCCATCCATCCATCCATCATCCATCCATCCATCCATCCATCCATCCATCCATCCATCCATCCATCCATCCATCCATCATCCATCCATCCAACCATCATCCTTCCATCCATCCATCCATCCATCCATCCATCCATCCATCCATCCATCCAACCATCCATCCATCCAACCATCATCCATCCATCCATCCAACCATCCATCCATCCATCCATCCATCCATCCATCCATCCATCCATCATCCATCCAACCATCCAACCATCCATCCATCCATCCATCCATCCATCCATCCATCCATCCATCCATCATCCAACCATCCAACCATCATCCATCCATCCATCCATCCATCCATCCATCCATCCATCCATCCATCCAACCATCCAACCATCCATCCATCCATCCAACCATCATCCTTCCATCCATCCATCCATCCATCCATCCATCCATCCATCCATCCATCCATCCATCCATCCATCCATCCATCCATCCATCCATCCATCCAACCATCATCTTGTGATAATCACATTGACTTGTTTTGCCTTACAGAAACCTGGCTGCAGCAAGAGGATTATGTGAGCATAAATGAGGCAACTCCTTCAAGCTATTTAAATTTTCACATCCCCAGAAGTTCTGGGCGAGGAGGAGGAGTAGCAACAATCTTCGAGTCTGACTTACTGATTACTCCCAAAACAATTAATACCTACAACTCTTTGATCATTTAACCCTTAATTTCCCTGATCCAAATTTCAAAGCAGAAAACCTCTTCTTTTTGTAACTTTGTATCGTCCACCAGGTCCTTACTCTAAATGTTTAGATGAGTTTTCAGAGTTCCTTTCTGATTTGGTATTAAATACTGACAGGGTCATCATAGTGGGAGATTTTAACATCCATGCTGACATTGAAGGCGATAGCTTAAGAGCAGCCTTTAATGCTATCTTAGACACTATTGGCTTTGTTCAAAATGTGAATAGTCCCACACATTCTCATCTTCATACTTTGGATCTTGTGCTGACATACGGCATAGAATGTGAAGAAATAACAGTATTTCCTCACAACCCTGTCCTCTCTGACCACTTTCTAATAACCTTCAGGATTACTTTAATCCTAATCCAGGTAGCCGTAGAATCTGAACCGGGTTTAAACTGATTCGATTCAGTTGAACTTTTAAAGTTACTAAAACTATTGTCTTCATCTAAGCCTTCAACTTGGATGTTAGATCCAGTTCCAACCAGGTTATTTAAGGAGGTATTCCCTTTAACCAGGTTATTTAAGGAGGTATTCCCTTTAACCAGATTATTTAAGGAGGTATTCCCTTTAACAAGGTTATTTAAGGAGGTATTCCCTTTGATCTCCTCCTCCATTCTAGATGTGATTAATCTATCTCTGTTACAGGGATATGTACCTAAAGCTTTTAAGGTTGCTGGAATTAAACCTCTGCTTAAGAAAGCGTCTCTTGACCCAGATGACTTGGTCAATTATAGACCTATATCCAATCTTCCTTTCTGATCTAAGTTGTTGCCAAACAAGTGTGCGATCACTTCCACCATAATGAACTTTTTGAAGAGTTTCAGTCTGGCTTTAGAGCTCATCATAGCAGAAAGGTATTGTCTCTGTAGATGATGTGTTGTGAATCGTTGCTATACGAATAAACTGAACTAAAAAAGGACCCTTTCTGTGCAGACAGGTAGGGATGGAGATGCTGTACCCCTCCAGATCCTGCAGGAAGGTGCTCACTTCCTGTGGGTGAGAGTGGCCGGGGAGTGGAAGTGGGCATGTTTCTCTTCTTCTTGTAAGAGATTCAACTTTAAGGTCTTTAATTGAGTATTTTTAGAGATTGAATCATGTTTTAATGTTATGTGACTGGTTTCATAATAAAACTCCTGAATGGTTACAGACTGCAGAGCGAGTAGGAGTGTGTAGTGAATGGTTTACATAAAGCTTTCTTCTTACGCTGAGCCTGGCCCAGTTCCTGGCGTAGGAAGAGACACGGCTGCTGGCTGTAGGCTACGTGTTTGTGTAGCGGCGTGGGACGTGCATGTGTAGGCTGGCAAAGGGCATGAGGAGATGCTCCAGTTGTTGGCAGATCAATAAAAGACTCTTCCTCTCAGATAAAAATATTGAGGCTTCCATTTATCTGCATGCTTTAAATAACCAGAGTTATTTAACAGTGAGGGCAGCAGGAATCAGCTCTGCTTTCATAAACACAGAAACATCCCAGAGCTGCTTTACACCAAGCTGCCTGATTTTACTGGATAATCACAGCTGATAGCAGCATTTTATTTAATAATTTCAACATTTTATTCACTTTGGACGCAGATGTTTTCACGTATGTGAACCAAGCAGGAGGCTCCAGACAAACAAACCATTTGAAGCTTTTCTGTTTGCCTCTAATAAAATCCCATTCTAGTTCTATCTTAATTTACTGTTCCTGATAAAACCACGGAATGAATGAAGAAGACAAATGCATCAAGTCAACTTAGTTTTATAAGAATGCAACTTTGGAAACAATTTGGATCTCAATCTGAAAATATTTAGCATTAGTTGAGCCATGAAAAACCGTGATGTCACTAGCGTAGCAGTACCGGTACCAGTACCAGTACCAGTACCAGTACCAGTACCGGTACCACAATGTTTGTTAAAGCTGTGCAAAGCAAGACGGCATCCAAAATAATGACATCTGAGTCATAAACGAGTCCGAGTTTTTACTGTTGTTATGGTTTCTTCCTGTTCAAAGGGAGTTTTTCCTCTCCACTGTCGCTACAAGCATGCTTAGTGTGAGGGATTGCTGAAGAGTCAATGAGTCGATGCAATCAGCTGGTTTTCCTTAGATAGAAAACTTTGTATCAATCTGACTGGATGATCTGGTTGAACTGGATCTATAAAGTGACCTGAGATGACATGATGTGAATTGGAGCTATAGAAATAAACTGAATAGAATTGAATTGGTTGTAATATTGACCCCATTCACAGTCCAATGACCTGTCAGATGATGTCACTCTGACTTCCTGGTTCAGATTTGAACTAAAGGCACCACCAACCTAACCAACACCACAAAAACCTGCATTTTCCAGGGAAGCAAGTCTTTTTGTTTCCATCGGAGAGACGAGTTCATCCGACTGTCAGCAGGTCCGTTTTGTTCAACACAACATTCAGCAGGTATGTACAAGTACCCTGGTAAATGCCCTGAGCCTGGAGGTGTGAGCGCTGTGTGGGCACATTGGCTGCGCAGCCAGAACAAAGGGGCTGTGTGTGCAGAGGAGGGAGTGGGAGGCGGCCGGGTCCTCAGGGCTCCAGAAGCTCCGACGCTTCCACTTCATTTCTATCCAGCTGCACCGAAACGACACTCTGGTGATAACGGATCAGTGCAGAGCATCCGTGTCTCGCTATCAGCTGGTGTCTCTTACAGACACTTGTGAATAATCCCTGAGCTGCAAGGCTGCTTCAGTCAATGAGCCAGTCAGGCCAGATGATGCCGGCCGCCGTCTGCTCTCTGTTTGTGCGTCTGGGTATTCTAGAGTTGGCCTTCAAGGGTGTCGCACACCAACAGGAATACTTGGAATTCCTCTTCCACAAAACCAACAGGGAACATGTTTAGAGTGGAAGCACTGGCATCACAATGCTGCAGGAATGCAAAGCTAAGGTTCTGACCAGGGAGATTCCTGCTGGTATCTGATGCTCCCAAGAGGGAAATAAAGGGCAAAGAGGAAGGAAAAGCAAAGGGATGGAGAGCAAGGACAGGAGGGAAGGATTCAAAGGGAGGAAGTGGGAAATAAATAAAAGGAAACTAAACAACAGCTACTGATGAGCGGCTTCCTACAGAGCAGGAGACGTTCGAGACGGAAACACCAAATATTCAGCTGGTCAGGCCAAAAAAAAACGGCGAGATAAACTCTGCAGATAGAAACTCCATCAGAAATTCATTTAGAACTAAATCTAATGTTTTATCTCCTCATTAATTTACATATTTAAATAACATTTATACAGAGTGAGCAATGATACAAGAGAAAACCCGTTTTTACAAAAACCTTTTCCAATAAAGATTATTCCCATGATTGATGTTTTCATGTCAAAAACTTCATTCAAGTTAATGTTCAGATAAACTTAATCATCACCGAGGAAACGAATCATTCAGACAGCAGATAAAACAGCAACCAGTGCAGAAACGATTGAAAAGGAATTCAGTGAAAAGTTTAGATTTAATCTGCTTCTAATGAGAAACATCAACATAGAGCAGAGAGTCGTCTGCATAACGGAACATTCAAACCAAGCTTCCTGATGACATCACAGAGGGAAGCATGACATCATTATGGATGGATGGATGGATGGATGATGGATGGATGGATGGATGGATGGAGGGATGGATGGATGGATGGATGGATGGATGATGGATGGATGGATGGATGGATGGATGGATGGATGGATGATGGATGGATGATGGATTATAGGCAGTTGAGGACCTGGTTTGGGACCTGGCTGAGGACCTGGTTGAGGACCTGATTCAGGACCTGGTTAAGGACCTGGTTTAGGACCTGGTTGAGGACCTGGTTTGGGACCTGGTTGAGGACCTGATTCAGGACCTGGTTCAGGACCTGGTTCAGGACCTAGCTGAGGACCTGGCAGAGGACCTGGCTGAGGGCCCGGTTGAGGACCTGGTTGAGGACCTGGTTGAGGACCTGGTTTGGGACCTGGCTGAGGACCTGGCTGAGGGCCCGGTTGAGGACCTGGTTGAGGACCTGGTTGAGGACCTGGTTTGGGACCTGGCTGAGGACCTGGCTGAGGGCCCGGTTGAGGACCTGGTTGAGGACCTGGTTGAGGACCTGGTTTGGGACCTGGCTGAGGACCTGGCTGAGGGCCCGGTTGAGGACCTGGTTTAGGACCTGGTTGAGAACCTGGTTTGGGACCTGGTTGAGGACCTGGCTGAGGGCCCGGTTGAGGACCTGGTTTGGGACCTGGCTGAGGACCTGGCTGAGGACCTGGCTGAGGGCCCGGTTGAGGACCTGGTTGAGGACCTGGTTGAGGACCTGGTTTGGGACCTGGCTGAGGACCTGGCTGAGGGCCCGGTTGAGGACCTGGCTGAGGACCTGGCTGAGGGCCCGGTTGAGGACCTGGTTTAGGACCTGGTTGAGAACCTGGTTTGGGACCTGGTTGAGGACCTGGCTGAGGGCCCGGTTGAGGACCTGGTTTAGGACCTGGTTGAGAACCTGGTTTGGGACCTGGTTGAGGACCTGGTTTGGGACCTGGTTCAGGACCTGGTTGAGGACCTGGTTGAGGACCTGGTTGAGGACCTGGTTCAGGACCTGTCCAGGAATGAGCAGGCGCTCCTCCATCAGACTCGTGGCTCCTGTTTCTCAGGCGTTCTGCTCAGACGGCTGCTGAATTATTCAGACCTGTTGCTGATGGTTTCCATTCAGCGATGAAGCGCTTTGTTCCTCCAGAGAGACGAGTCGGGGCGAGTCGGGGCGAGTCGGGGCGAGTCAGGGCAGCGGACACGGCGCCGCTGCTCCACTCTGACACACACACCTGTAAGAGCTGCAGCCACACAGAAGCTCTGGGAAGAAGGACCGGCTGGGAACGTCGGGAAGTTCTCCGTCTGCTGCTTCGCTCCTCAGCGTTTCAGAGTCACTCTGGTTCCGATCTGAGCCCATCTGGGCCAGAACTGGATCCAGAACCAGAACCTGAACCAGAGGTCGTCGCTTCCAGCAGACAAACCTCCGTTCAAACCAAGGAATCAAAGGTTTACAGTCTGTTTGGGGGCAGCAGGTTTCTGCGTTAGAAAATAAAGCAGAATTCAGCACAGCTCTAATTCTGCTTCATTTTCTGCTCCTGTGGGTGAAAACGTCTCTCTGCCGCTTCCACAGACGCTTTTCCTTCCTAGTCACGGACGAGTCGCTCGGTCCGCTGCTGCACCTAAATACCTCCTGCTCTATGGAAGCAGAAATAAGCAAAGCTCTAAAATAGTTTGCATGAAGGCTGAGTTTGGAAATAGAAATAAAAACCAAAGTGATTTTATAGGTTAGTTGGTTTCATGGGGATGTTTGGTCAGGAAGAGAAGATTCCTTCTCCGAACCGTTTTAAACTCTAGAGTTGGCCTTCAAGGGTGTCGCACACCAACAGGAATACTTGGAATTCCTCTTCCACAAAACCAACAGGGAACATGTTTAGAGTGGAAGCACTGGCATCACAATGTCTGCTGCAGGAATGCAAAGCTAAGGTTCTGACCAGGGAGATTCCTGCTGGTATCTGATGCTCCCAAGAGGGAAATAAAGGGCAAAGAGGAAGGAAAAGCAAAGGGAAGGAGAGCAAGGACAGGAGGGAAGGATTCAAAGGGAGGAAGTGGGAAATAAATAAAAGGAAACTAAACAACAGCTACTGATGAGCGGCTTCCTACAGAGCAGGAGACGGACCTGGTTGAGGACCTGGTTTGGGACCTGGCTGAGGGCCCGGTTGAGGACCTGGTTTTAAACTCTAGAGATTAAAAACAGAACTTTGGACCCGATCCAGCTCAGAGAACCCAGAAGGTTCCTGGACTGAAAACCAGGAACCAGAAGAAGTTAGAATCCATGAAGGAGCAGAAAAGGCTTTGGGTCGGCCAGAGGACCTAGATGGGATGTTCAGCATGTGACCTTCTGTCCAGGTAAGCCCACCTGGCGCCACCAGAACTCTTCCAGAAGGTTCTGGTTCTCTGGGCTCAGAGGTCCGTCTGACCGTGCAGCCTTCCTGAATCAGGAGGATTAGAACCTGCAGAGGTTCCTCTGGATCAGAACCTAACAGAACCTCCTGGTTCTACTGATCCGATCCAGACGGACCCCTTTGGTCCAGGAAGGTTCCCCAGAACCAGCTGGAGGAGCCACCAAGGAGAGGACGTTAGAGGCTGATGGCCACTGACACTCATCCCCCAGTCTGCGGAGCCACTTGGACTCGTTTGGACCGGGCTTCCAGAGGAGAACCTGCTCTGAAGCATGAAGCTGCTGAAGGTGCAGAGATCTGAGCGCCGGCGGCATCTCCAGCCTCGGCGGCGCACCATCAACCCGCAGCTGAGAGCGCAGCGACGAGTGGGAGGGTAGCAGACAGGAAGAGGCTGAGTGGGAGCAGGAAGTTTTTGGGGTACCAGAGTTTCACTGCTGCTGCTGCACAACGGAAAAAACTCCAAATTTATCTCCGTGTGACGGAAGAACGTCTAAACCTTCACGCCTCGGTCTGAGAGCTCAGCTTCAATCCTTCAGAGGAACCAGTTTAACTGCTGAGACTCCAGGTGTTCTGATGAAACCAGTCTGAACCGTTCCTCTTCCTTCCATCTACGGCTGCAGACAAACATCGCTGGATAATCCTGCAGATTAAGATCAACCAATAATCTGACAGCAGAAGGTTCCTTAATGACGCCGGCCTAGTGGTCAGGACATAGAGCTTAGAATGGTTCTGAGTTCAACTGCCACTCTTCCACAACATCTTCGTCCCCGCTTTCCTCCTCTAAATAAAAAATGGATGACGGAGGAGACTCATCCACGACCTCCGACACTAAACTCTCCTCCTCTTGCATGTTTCCGCTGTCCATAGCGTTCCTTGACAGCGTCGTTTCTAAGTCACCAATTTAGTGCTACTTGGTCCCAATGGAATTTCCCATTGGGAACCTGCTAGCACTAAGATGCTAACTGGTTAGCAAGATGCTTCCGACAAACCGGCCACAACCAAAGCTGCTTGTTAACCTTCCACCACAGCAATCCCGCCCCCTTGATAATCGACCAATCACATTCACTTTATTCACTCGTGTAAAGTCGGGCACCACTGGGAGAATTTAGAAACGCAACGATTAGAACAGCCGCTTCCCTACGACTTAAATGATTAATTGATCAATAAATTATATTTCACTAATAATATTTCAATAACTGATTCATCTGATTAATATTTTTCACCATATTTCAATGATCAATAACTATATTTCAATCCTGGTTTTCAGCAGGAGGAAAACAAACGATTTTATTCTAGTTGGACCAAGAAACTGATCTGAGCTGAAATTCTCAGATTTAGAAAAGTTTTGGAAAACTTGTTGAAAAATCTATTTGTCCGTTTATTTCAAAAGCCAAACTTCGGTTTAATATTGATCTCATTCATAGATGGTTTAAGCTGATGGATAAAAAACACAATATTCTGCTTTTTTAACAGAGTTTTTCCTTCCACCAAACTTTCCAGTATGTTCTAATAACACTCTGTTCTCTTTAGCAATCAGCCTTTGGGGGAATTAATCTTTGATAAATCCATGTGGAGCTCAGCGAGCCCGTATCACCACCCCTTCACCACCATGCTGATGTTTTTGATGGTGAAATCGTAAAAAATAACAGTTTCTTCTGTCAACAAACATTTCAAACAGCATCAGGTAGGAGGGACGGATCCGTCCTCCACCCGCTGCCGGCCCCCAGCAGCCTCCACCCGCTGCCGACCCCCAGCAGCCTCCACCCGCTGCCGACCCCCAGCAGCCTCCACCCGCTGCCGACCCCCAGCAGCCTCCACCCGCTGCCGGCCCCCAGCAGCCTCCACCCGCTGCCGACCCCCAGCAGCCTCCACCCGCTGCCGGCCCCCAGCAGCCTCCACCCGCTGCCGGCCCCCAGCAGCCTCCACCCGCTGCCGACCCCCAGCAGCCTCCACCCGCTGCCGACCCCCAGCAGCCTCCACCCGCTGCCGGCCCCCAGCAGCCTCCACCCGCTGCCGACCCCCAGCAGCCTCCACCCGCTGCCGACCCCCAGCAGCCTCCACCCGCTGCCGGCCCCCAGCAGCCTCCACCCGCTGCCGGCCCCCAGCAGCCTCTACCCGCTGCCGGACCACAGCAGCCTCCACCCGCTGACGGCCCCCAGCAGCCTCCACCCGCTGACGGCCCCCAGCAGCCTCTACCCGCTGCCGGCCCCCAGCAGCCTCTACCCGCTGCCGGACCACAGCAGCCTCCACCCGCTGACGGCCCCCAGCAGCCTCCACCCGCTGCCGACCCCCAGCAGCCTCCACCCGCTGCCGGCCCCCAGCAGCCTCTACCCGCTGCCGACCCCCAGCAGCCTCCACCCGCTGCCGGCCCCCAGCAGCCTCTACCCGCTGCCGACCCCCAGCAGCCTCTACCCGCTGCCGGACCACAGCAGCCTCCACCCGCTGCCGACCCCCAGCAGCCTCCACCCGCTGACGGCCCACAGCAGCCTCCACCCGCTGCCGACCCACAGCAGCCTCCACCCGCTGCCGACCCCCAGCAGCCTCCACCCGCTGCCGACCCCCAGCAGCCTCCACCCGCTGACGGCCCACAGCAGCCTCCACCCGCTGCCGCCCCCCAGCAGCCTCCACCCACTGCCGACCCACAGCAGCCTCCACCCACTGCCGACCCACAGCAGCCTCCACCCGCTGCCGACCCCCAGCAGCCTCCACCCGCTGACGGCCCACAGCAGCCTCCACCCGCTGCCGGCCCCCAGCAGCCTCCACCCACTGCCGACCCCCAGCAGCCTCCACCCGCTGCCGGCCCCCAGCAGCCTCCACCCGCTGCCGACCCACAGCAGCCTCCACCCGCTGCCGACCCACAGCAGCCTCCACCCACTGCCGACCCACAGCAGCCTCCACCCACTGCCGACCCACAGCAGCCTCCACCCGCTGCCGGCCCACAGCAGCCTCCACCCACTGCCGACCCACAGCAGCCTCCACCCGCTGCCGACCCCCAGCAGCCTCCACCCTGGACCAAATCTGACCGAGGTAGAAGCCGTCAGGCAGAACCAGCCCAGGAACCCATTCTGGAGACTTTGGATCCAAACCTGTTCACCATTGGCTCCTGTTCCAGGGGCCCCGAAGGAAGATCGAGGCCCCCATGATCACTGCTGCAGCAGCGGCGTCTCCCCGCTCTGCTCAGGCAGGAAACCAACACAGCTCCTTCCACAGCAACAGGTTTCCATTCATCCGAGAGATGGAGGGGGGGGGGGGGTCCTGTTGGTGTAAATTGCCAGTGGAAAGCAGAAGGTGGTCATATTTTCCACAGGGCTGCTGGGCCAGCCTTGAAACCATTACCGAGTCCCCCCCATACAGGGAGGGGGGGTCTGTGTCTGCATGAAAGCAGCTTCATTACTTTTTCCACGACAGTTTGCAAAATGCGGCAGGAAGTCTGGAAGAGGAGGAGAGCTGGAGCTGCAGCAGCAGAGCTGACGTCTGGATTTGGTTCAGGAACCGGAAATAAACCAGAATCCAGCCTAAGATCCAGGATCTGAACCAGCAGGAGGAACTTTGGTTCCTCAAACCCGGAACATGTTTGATCCGAACGTCTGAGTCTGAAATCAATCTGGATTTATCAGCAGGAAATGGATCCAGAAAGGTGATCAGATCCAGACAGAACCGGATCAGGTTCCTCCTCGGGGAACGCAGCGGTCTGCGGCCCTGAACCCCACAGGACCCCAGAGAGGTCTGCTTCCTTCTGATGGACGGCGCCTCAGACCCCAGAGAGGTCTGCTTCCCTCTGATGGACGGCGCCTCAGACCCCAGAGAGGTCTGCTTCCCTCTGATGGACGGCGCCTCAGACCCCAGAGAGGTCTGCTTCCTTCTGATGGACGGCGCCTCAGACCCCAGAGAGGTCTGCTTCCTTCTGATGGACGGCGCCTCAGACCCCAGAGAGGTCTGCTTCCTTCTGATGGACGGCGCCTCAGACCCCAGAGAGGTCTGCTTCCTCTGATGGACGGCGCCTCAGACCCCAGAGAGGTCTGCTTCCCTCTGATGGACGGCGCCTCAGACCCCAGAGAGGTCTGCTTCCCTCTGATGGACGGCGCCTCAGACCCCAGAGAGGTCTGCTTCCTTCTGATGGACGGCGCCTCAGACCCCAGAGAGGTCTGCTTCCCTCTGATGGACGGCGCCTCAGACCCCAGAGAGGTCTGCTTCCCTCTGATGGACGGCGCCTCAGACCCCAGAGAGGTCTGCTTCCCTCTGATGGACGGCGCCTCAGACCCCAGAGAGGTCTGCTTCCCTCTGATGGACGGCGCCTCAGACCCCAGAGAGGTCTGCTTCCTTCTGATGGACGGCGCCTCAGACCCCAGAGAGGTCTGCTTCCTTCTGATGGACGCGCCTCTGACCCCAGAGAGGTCTGCTTCCCTCTGATGGACGGCGCCTCTGACCCCAGAGAGGTCTGCTTCCCTCTGATGGACGGCGCCTCAGACCCCAGAGAGGTCTGCTTCCCTCTGATGGACGGCGCCTCAGACCCCAGAGAGGTCTGCTTCCCTCTGATGGACGGCGCCTCAGACGGTGCAGAAAGTTTCTGCTTTAGAGTCAAACAGGAACCTGGAGAGATTTTCCAAGCAGATTCAGGAGAAGCAGATGAGGACAGCGGAGGAAGTGGTCTCCCCCCTCCCTCCCTGCTGCTCTTTATTCCTGACAAGACGGGGGCGGCCGCTTGAATGACTAGTGTCCCAACACCCGTTACTCACACAGCGCGCCCACGCACAGCTCGTCTCCATCCTCACATCCGCAGAGCAGCAGGTAGGTAGGAGGCGTGGGGCCGAGTGTCTGCAGGATGACTAACATCTCACAGAATGAAAACCTCCTCGTCCTCCAGGAGCACAGATGGCTGAGCGAGAAGAAGATCAGGAACGGTTCACCCAGAAACCGCTGAAAATATGATCGTGTGATGCTGCTGCACCGATCAGAACCCCCCTATAGACTGACATGAAGACTGACATGAAGACCGCCATGAAGACCTACAGAAAGACCGCCATGAAGACCTCCATGATGAATGCCATGAAGACCTCCATGATGAATGCCATGAAGACCCCATAAAGACCGCCATGAAGACCCCCATAAAGACCGCCATGAAGACCGCTATAATGACTGCCATGAAGACCCCCATAAAGACCGCCATGAAGACCTACAGAAAGACCGCCATGAAGACCTCCATGAAGACCGCCATGAAGACCTCCATAAAGACCGCCATGAAGACCTCCATGAAGACCGCCATGAAGACCTCCATAAAGACCGCCATGAAGACCTCCATGAAGACCGCCATGAAGACCTCCATGATGAATGCCATGAAGACCTCCATGAAGACCGCCATGAAGACCTCCATGATGAATGCCATGAAGACCTCCATAAAGACCTCCATGATGAATGCCATGAAGACCCCCCATAAAGACCGCCATGAAGACCTCCATAAAGACCGCCATGAAGACCTCCATAAAGACCGCCATGAAGACCTCCATAAAGACCGCCATGAAGACCTCCATAAAGACCGCCATGAAGACCTCCATGAAGACCGCCATGAAGACCTCCATAAAGACCTCCATGAAGACCGCCATGAAGACCTCCATGATGAATGCCATGAAGACCTCCATAAAGACCTCCATGATGAATGCCATGAAGACCCCCCATAAAGACCGCCATGAAGACCTCCATAAAGACCGCCATGAAGACCTCCATAAAGACCGCCATGAAGACCTCCATGAAGACCGCCATGAAGACCTCCATAAAGACCGCCATGAAGACCTCCATGATGAATGCCATGAAGACCGCTATAATGACTGCCATGAAGACCCCATAAAGACCGCCATGAAGACCTCCATAAAGACCGCCATGAAGACCTCCATAAAGACCGCCATGAAGACCTCCATAAAGACCGCCATGAAGACCTCCATGAAGACCGCCATGAAGACCTCCATAAAGACCGCCATGAAGACCTCCATAAAGACCGCCATGAAGACCTCCATGAAGACCGCCATGAAGACCTCCATAAAGACCGCCATGAAGACCTCCATAAAGACCGCCATGAAGACCTCCATGAAGACCGCCATGAAGACCTCCATGAAGACCGCCATGAAGACCTCCATAAAGACCGCCATGAAGACCTCCATGAAGACCGCCATGAAGACCTCCATGAAGACCGCCATGAAGACCTCCATAAAGACCGCCATGAAGACCTCCATGAAGACCGCCATGAAGACCTCCATGAAGACCTCCATGAAGACCGCCATGAAGACCTCCATGATGAATGCCATGAAGACCTCCATAAAGACCGCCATGAAGACCTCCATGAAGACCGCCATGAAGACCTCCATGAAGACCGCCATGAAGACCTCCATAAAGACCGCCATGAAGACCTCCATGAAGACCGCCATGAAGACCGCCATGAAGACCTCCATAAAGACCGCCATGAAGACCTCCATGAAGACCGCCATGAAGACCTCCATGATGAATGCCATGAAGACCCCCCATAAAGACCGCCATGAAGACCTCCATAAAGACCGCCATGATGAATGCCATGAAGACCTCTATAAAGACTGCCATGTAGACCGTCTTAGTGCCACTCGATGTCCTCTCCCTGCTGACCTTTTTCTCTCCCTCTGATTCACAGGAATCTCGGGCCTGACTTCCTCATTCAGTGGAGCCGCCCCTACCTCCTCTGGTTTCCATGGATACCAGATGTTTATGTCAACACGTCGCTATGAGCCTTCCTCTGGAGGACAGTTTGATGACAAAGCAGAGGGAGGGGCAGCCATGACTGAGGGGGGGGCTGGGTGGTCATGGGAAGGACTGAAAGATGAAATAAGATCTGATGCCGTCAGAAGGGTTGGAGGTTCCAGCGTCCCGCCCAGCGTCGCAGACGGACAGCTTTGGTTTTGGACGGGAACCAGCAGCTGACTGGAAACCAGCAGCAGTTGGCCAGTCCGGCGTTAAATCCAGACCTGATGGGCTTCAGGTTACAGAGAACCATGAAGAACACGATACAAGAGATGACATGCAAACAAAAAGCAGTAAAAGGAGCCAACAGTGTCAGATAACGTGATAACATTCAACGAAGACGCTTCTAAAAAATGTCTTTAGTTCTGCATCATCAGACCCCCCCCCCGTCCGGCCGGAGGCTGCATGAGGTCACAGAGACGCCCTGGCTCTGGAGCGGCGCAGGATTTGCATGGCTGCAGCTGATGCTGGCTTCCTCTTTCCTCTGTAGCGGCACTGTTGGCTCTGCAGACGTCCACCTGCTGATTTACATCATCTCTCCGCTAATTTACACCCCGAACTTTTAGCTGCTCACCCACAAAACGACAGCAGAGACAGTTAGACGACCACGACGGCCCTCAGGAAGGCGTCCACCTCTCTGCAGACTCCGATATAGAGTCTGGTCTAAATTACACAGATCTGTAGAAAGCTTAGCATAGAACTTCTTAGCACAGATTCCTTCAGCTGCTGTCATTCCATCTATGCACAGCGTAGATATACGAGAGATAGAAACAGGTTCATCCTTGCAGGCAGAGAGCATCCACGTTCACAGGTGGATGTAGTTAGATCTAAAATGAACAGAATGTCACCCTGCTGATTCATTAGGGTCAGAACTTTGGGTTTATCGGGGAAACGTCGTTTCTTTAAAACATCAAACTGACCTTTTTCATTCATGGATGCCTGTTATCTGAACGCTCCCCCGTTTACTCCCCACTCAGGGCGACGGGTGGAGGAAACCATAGAAACAGAGCTGTCAGCACCACCTGCTCCTCCTCCCCTTTGTCTCCTGGATGTGTCTCTACCAGCTCTGCTTCTCTCAGTTATAGATCATTTCCATCTAGATCAACATCCAGAATGATGCGGCCATTCTTTCCTCCTGAAATATTCTCCTGCATCCTGTTTGCTGGAGCTCCCTATAAACCTGGTGCTGCTTTGCATCCTTTCCTTCGTTTGCATAGCAGCAGCTGAAGTGTTCAGTTCCAACAAGCAGCCGCTTCACAGAAAAACCAACCGGAAGCTCAGAGGAAGCTCAGAGGAAGCTCGGAGGAAGCTCGGAGGAAGCTCAGAGGAAGCTCGGAGGAAGCTCGGAGGAAGCTCGGAGGAAGCTCGGAGGAAGCTCAGAGGAAGCTCGGAGGAAGCTCGGAGGAAGCTCGGAGGAAGCTCAGAGGAAGCTCAGAGGAAAATCAGAGGAAGCTCAGAGGAAGCTAAGAGGAAGCTAAGAGGAAGATCAGAGGAAGCTCAGAGGAAGATCAGAGGAAGATCAGAGGAAGATCAGAGGAAGCTCAGAGGAAGCTCAGAGGAAAATCAGAGGAAGCTCAGAGGAAGCTCAGAGGAAGATCAGAGGAAGATCAGAGGAAAATCAGAGGAAGCTCAGAGGAAGATCAGAGGAAGCTCAGAGGAAGATCAGAGGAAGATCATAGGAAAATCAGAGGAAGCTCAGAGGAAGATCAGAGGAAGATCAGAGGAAGCTCAGAGGAAGATCACGCTCCCATCAAGCCTTTATTGGGGAATAAAGCTTCCTAAAGGCGATTATAACTCATGATTCTGATGCCAACGCTCCAAACCCCATCCTTTAAACACCCAGAACCGTCCTGCAGGAAGTCCAGGACCAGGACTACCGGGGACCCAGACCAGAAGATTGAAAGATTAAGACTGCGGAGCGAGAACTGATTACAGAGACACGGAGATCAGAGCAAGAGAAGACGAAGACTGAGGACCAGAGCATCGTCTTTGTTGTCTTCTGATTCGTCCAGGACTCACAGGACAGCAGCCTCAGACTCCTCCTCAAGGTCCTCCGGGCCATCATAGTCCCTCTGTGGTGTCCTGCTCCTCCTCCTGCTCCTCCTCCTGGTGGGACGTCCCGTGAACCCCTCAGAGGGAGGCGTCCATCTGATAAAGACGTCTCTGCTCCTGCTGAACTCCAACCTGAAGGGGACACGCCTCCTTTATTTCTGCTCCAGAACCAGAACCAGAACCACATCAACCACAAAAGCAGGGAGGAGACCCACTGGACCCTGAACCAGACCCCCTCCGGTCCTCGGCGGCACCTAGACCTCCAGTCTGAACAGGACGGGTACCAGAGAGCAGCTCTGGCAATGGGACCACAGCCTTTCCCCTGCTTGGACACTGGATGGCCCCTAAAGGGCCCCTGACCCCGTCCTCCTGGAGCGCCCCCCGCAGGGTTCCCCCCCACCAGGACGTTCAGAGAGAAAACATCCGTAGCTGTTTAAACCAATGAAGCACAAAATAATCAAAGGATTTAAACAACTAGTAGCTTTATTTTTTCTCCATTCATGCATTCATTCCCTCACAGCATTCATTCCCTCATAGCATCCATTCCGTCACAGCATTCATTCCCTCATAGGATTCATTCCCTCACAGCATTCATTCCCTCACAGCATTCATTCCCTCACAGCATTCATTCCCTCACAGCATTCATTCCCTCATAGCATTCGTTCCCTCACAGCATTCGTTCCCTCACAGCATTCATTCCCTCATAGCATTCATTCCCTCACAGCATCCATTCCCTCACAGCATTCATTCCCTCACAGCATTCGTTCATTCACAGCATTCATTCCCTCACAGCATTCATTCCCTCACAGCATTCGTTCCCTCACAGCATTCGTTCCCTCATAGGATTCATTCCCTCACAGCATTCGTTCCCTCATAGCATTCATTCCCTCACAGCATTCGTTCCCTCACAGCATTCATTCCCTCACAGCATTCATTCCCTCATAGCATTCGTTCCCTCACAGCATTCGTTCCCTCACAGCATTCATTCCCTCATAGCATTCATTCCCTCACAGCATCCATTCCCTCACAGCATCCATTCCCTCACAGCATTCATTCCCTCACAGCATTCATTCCCTCACAGCATTCATTCCCTCACAGCATCAATTCCCTCACAGCATTCATTCCCTCATAGGATTCATTCCCTCACAGCATTCATTCCCTCACAGCATTCATTCCCTCATAGCATTCGTTCCCTCATAGCATTCGTTCCCTCATAGCATTCGTTCCCTCATAGCATTCATTCCCTCACAGCATTCATTCCCTCACAGCATTCATTCCCTCACAGCATTCATTCCCTCACAGCATTCGTTCCCTCACAGCATTCATTCCGTCACAGCATTCGTTCCCTCACAGCATTCATTCCCTCACAGCATTCGTTCCCTCACAGCATTCATTCCCTCACAGCATTCGTTCCCTCACAGCATTCGTTCCCTCACAGCATTCGTTCCCTCACAGCATTCATTCCCTCACAGCATTCATTCCCTCACAGCATTCATTCCCTCACAGCATCAATTCCCTCACAGCATTCGTTCCCTCACAGCATTCGTTCCCTCACAGCATTCATTCCCTCACAGCATTCGTTCCCTCATAGCATTCGTTCCCTCATAGGATTCATTTCTGTTCCTCATCATCTTTAATCCCATTTTCTCCTCCCGCTCCAGAAGACGGGATCATTCCTCACCTTTCCCCCATTTAAACCACACTGTCAGGCGGGGAGTTAATTAATCACATGACTCATTAACCAAGTCTCCCCCTCCGCCATTAATTAATCAGCTCTCTGCCTTAATGAACAGTCTAAACTCGTTAAACCTGTTTCACTCTTAATTAGGCCGTTAGCTCCGGGGCCGTAGGATCATTAGGCTCTACTACGCCTCCATGCTTGTGTGCGTGGCCGTGATTTCAACATTACCTCACTCCCTAATGGGGGTGCTCAAATATTTATAGGGCAGGAAGCTGAATGGGAAGAAGGATAGAGGATGGGGGGGGGGGTGCGACAGAAGAATGATGCTGCCTTCAGGTTCTCCTCCCAACGTCCGGCTTCCCGCCTGAGTAGCTGTAAAGATATAAAAAGGCCCAAAGGGTTCCAGCACGCCGCTCCTTCATGGTGATGCCGATGTCCCCCGGAGGACAGAACCCGATCCAACAGATGCTCCTAAATGACCCCCGACCACCCCCCCCCCCACCCCCCCCACCGCGTAGAGAGAACATCATGGCTGATGCTCCACTGCTGCTCAGTTTTCTGAATGTCTTTCTCTTTATAATGGGAGGGGATCGACAGACGGACCAGTTCGGATCTTGGTCTGTCCTCATCTGACATGTTCCAGGCGAGCGCTGAACGCAGGACAGAAAGAACCAGGCAGAACAGAAGAACCAGACAGAGAAATTGGTTAGAAAGATCTCCTCTGAGTCTCAGTTTCTGTCAGTCAGCGGGCCTTTGAACGCCGCCTCTGTCTGATGTCACAGCGAGCTGAGAAGGTTCAAGGATTCCTCCAGCCACTATTCCCAGTGATCCCAGAGATCCCAGTAACCTCCAGCTCAGAGGCCAGAAGCGGTTCCTTCTCTCCTCCAGGCCAGTAAAGTTGCTCTGCCAGCAGGATGAGGTCAGTCTGCTTGTTTCCAATCCTGCCTCCATGTTTTCCAGAATTCCAGGCAACATGAGGGATGGAGGCGGATTTCAGTGGCGAGCAAACATGGAGGAGGAGGATTAAAGGTGATGACCTCACTTCTGCTCACAGGTTCTCTCGGTCCTCTGCAGGATGACGCCATTTATGAGGCATCCAGCTGGAAATGGGGACGATGACATCATGACGTGTCAAACAACAGACAGCGGGGCGGCGGCGGGTGGAGGTGTGGAGCAGCAGGGAGATTCGGGGGGAATGATGGGAGTTTGTGTCATCTGGCGGTCGGAGACGACAGAAAGAGGTCAGCATGAAGCGGAGCGGCGAGGGAGAGGGCGGATCCAGATGGGAAACACATGCTGTGGAGCTCGGAGACGGCGTGGGTGGAGACGGATGGTGACCCACTGACACCTGATGGATGGATGACACTCTTCCTCCTTCGCTCCTCCGCCTCGCTGCTGGCAGGAACCACTCTGATGAAACCTCGCATCACTTCCTCATCCTACCAGGAACCCCGACTTCCTGAGAACCGACCTTCCCAGAGCCGCTTTGACACCGCGCCAGAATAAAGCCAAGAATGGACTGGGAATCAGTTCAGGCAGAACCAGAAAGAACCAGGCAGAACCAAGCAGAACCAGGCAGAACCAGACAGAACCAGACAGAACCAGACAGAACCAGGAAGAACCAGACAGAACGAGGAAGAACCAGACAGAACCAGGAAGAACCAGAAAGAACCAGGCAGAACCAGAAAGAACCAGGCAGAACCAGACAGAACCAGGCAGAACCAGAAAGAACCAGGCAGAACCAGACAGAACCAGGCAGAACAAGACAGAACCAGGCAGAACAGACAGAACCAGAAAGAACCAGGCAGAACCAGGAAGAACCAGACAGAACAGAAAGAACCAGACAGAACCAGGCAGAACCAGACAGGACAGACAGAACCAGAAAGAACCAGGCAGAACCAGACAGGACAGACAGAACCAGAAAGAACCAGGCAGAACCAGAAAGAACCAGGCAGAACCAGACAGAACCACTGAGCCTCAGTTTCTCCTTTTCAGTCTTGTCCAGTCTGAAGGTTTGTCAGTCAGCAGGCCTTTGAACGCCGCCTCTGTCTGATGTCAATTCCATTCTATTCAGTTTATTTCTATAGCTCCAATTTCTATAGCTCCAATTATCTATCCATCATGGATATCCATGGATATCATGGATATCCATCCATCCATGATGGATATCCATCCATGATGGATGGATATCCATCCATGATGGATGGATATCCATCCATCCATGATGGATGGATGGATATCCATGATGGATATCCATCCATCATGGATATCCATCATGGATATCCATGATGGATATCCATGATGGATATCCATCATGGATATCCATCATGGATATCCATGATGGATATCCATCATGGATATCCATGATGGATATCCATGATGGATATCCATCATGGATATCCATCATGGATATCCATGATGGATATCCATGATGGATATCCATCCATCATGGATATCCATGATGGATGGATATCCATGATGGATATCCATCCATCATGGATATCCATCCATCATGGATATCCATGATGGATGGATATCCATGATGGATGGATATCCATCCATCCATCATGGATGGATGGATATCCATGATGGATGGATATCCATGATGGATGGATATCCATGATGGATGGATATCCATCCATCCATCATGGATATCCATCCATCATGGATATCCATGATGGATGGATATCCATGATGGATGGATATCCATGATGGATGGATATCCATGATGGATGGATATCCATCCATCCATCATGGATCATGGATGGATATCCATCCATGATCCATGATGGATATCCATCCATCATGGATCATGGATGGATATCCATCCATGATCCATGATGGATATCCATCCAATTCACATCATGTCATCTCAGGTCACTTTCCAGTTCAACCAGATCATCCAGTCAGATTGATTCAAAGTTTTCTATCTAAGGAAAACCAGCTGATTGCATCGACTCATTGACTCTTCAGCAATCCCTCACACTAAGCATGCGTGTAGCGACAGTGGAGAGGAAAAACTCCCTTTGAACAGGAAGAAACCTCCAGCAGAACCAGGCTCAGTGTGAGCGGCCATCTGCTGAGGCCCACTGGGGTTCAAGGAGACAGAAGCAGAGATAAGACGTCACAGCGAGCTGAGAAGGTTTAGGGATTCCTCCATGTTGGAAGCAGAAGCCCTTCAGGGACGGACAGGAACCTGAACCCAGAATCTGGGCCAGCATGTCGCCGCTAGGGCTGAACAATTAATCGCATTTTCAATATAATTGCGATTGAAAAAAATGCAATTTCCAAATCGCGGACGTCTGCAATTTTTGGCTATGTAACAATTAGGGAATCAGACGCGTTCTTTAGGTGTCAGTAAAATGTTTAAAGTGGATTTGCCTCCACATGGAAGGGAAGACAGTTGCAGCAGTGAGATAATCTAATTTTATTACTTGTTTTAGAGTTTATATATTCATACATAGCACTAAGTACCAGTTAATCAGTTTATTACATAGACTGGTTTGTTGGTTGGATGTTCAACAAGGACTGATGTCCAAATCAGTTAAAAGCTGTTCTCTTGAATAATATTCTGATTAATAAAAACATTAAAAGTTCTTGATTTAAATAGTCCTTGTTTACAATTATTTAGAGGCAATTTTTGCTGCCTGTGGTTATGTAGAGAAAAGTCAAAATTAAATTGCAATTTTGAAATATATCGTAGGCAGAACGCGATCGTGAATTAGGACACAGCGTGTCTTTTAGCACCTAATTTGTTTTTGTATATGTTTAAAAAAACACATGATCAATTAAACTGGGGGAAAAAATTGCATTAAATCGCAATATAAAGAAAAAAAATTGCAATTAGATTATTTTCCAAAATCGTTCAGCCCTAGTCGCCGGTGTCATCAGCTGACAGGTTATACTGCAGATGGCGGCGGCGATGAAAAGAACATCTGATCTGATGCTCGCCGCGGTCTCCTTCCCATGCCTCTTTGAGGTCTGTGTGATGTAATCCCTGGAACCAGAACCTCAGCAGCAGAACCTTCCACCTGCTTCTCTCAGCATTAACTCCAACCAGCGGATGAAAGGACGGTTTTTCTGGTTCTGCAGGTTGTGAATACCTCCACAGGTGTGACCGCACAGAACGTCCCGACCCGTTTAGGCGCACAATGCAGACGGTGTCTCCGCTGAACGCTTTCAGCTGACTGGCAGTTAGTCTCGGTGAGTCAGAGGATTCTGGGAAGAGGCTGGGCAGCGATGAGGCTGCGGCGGCCGTCGGGCTGGGATTTCAGAATAAAAGCTTGGTCACAGACCGCTGCAGATGTTTGGTGTCTCTGCTGCAGCTGCTGGGAGGTTAACGCTGACCCTCTGGGCTGGGGAACCAACCAGAACCAGTTTCCCTCTGACTGGGTCAGATCTGTAACCAGATCAGTGGTTCTTCCAGACCTGCTGAGGTTCTGGTGGTGGCAGGTCATCATGATGGGCTGGATTCATGCAAACCATCATCATCACTATCATCATCTTCATCACCATCATCATCACCATCATCATCATCACTATCATCATCATCACTATCATCATCTTCATCACCATCATCATCACCATCATCATCATCACTATCATCATCATCACTATCATCATCTTCATCACCATCATCATCACCATTATCATCATAATCTTCATAATCAAAATCTTCATCATCATCCTCACCATCATCACCATCATCATCACCATTATCACCATCATCATCATCATCACTATCATCATCATCATCACTATCATCATCTTCATCACCATCATCATCATCACCATCATCATTACCATCACTATCATGATCATCATCATCATCATCATCACCATCACTACCATCACCATCACCATCATCACCATCATCATCACTATCATCATCATCACCATCACTACCATCACCATCATCACCATCATCACCATCATCATCACTATCATCATCATCATCATCACCATCATCATCACTATCATCATCATCATCATCATCATCATCATCATCACCATCATCATCACTATCATCATCATCATCATCACCATCATCACCATCATCATCACCATTATCACCATCATCACCATCATCATCACTATCATCATCATCATCATCACCATCATCATCATCACTATCATCATCATCACTATCATCATCTTCATCACCATCATCATCACCATCATCATCATCACTATCATCATCATCACTATCATCATCTTCATCACCATCATCATCACCATCATCATCATAATCTTCATAATCAAAATCTTCATCATCATCCTCACCATCATCACCATCATCATCACCATTATCACCATCATCATCATCATCACTATCATCATCATCATCATCACTATCATCATCTTCATCACCATCATCATCATCACCATCATCATTACCATCACTATCATGATCATCACCATCATCACCATCATCACCATCATCATCACTATCATCATCATCACCATCACTACCATCACCATCACCATCATCACCATCATCACCATCATCATCACTATCATCATCATCATCATCACCATCATCATCACTATCATCATCACTATCATCATCATCATCATCATCATCACCATCATCATCACTATCATCATCATCATCATCTTCATCACCATCATCATCATCACCATCATCATTACCATCACTATCATGATCATCATCATCATCATCATCACCATCACTACCATCACCATCACCATTATCACCATCATCATCATCATCATCACCATCATCATCACTATCATCATCATCATCATCATCATCACCATCATCATCACTATCATCATCATCATCATCATCATCATCATCATCACCATCATCATCACTATCATCATCATCATCATCATCATCATCATCATCATCACCATCATCATCACTATCATCATCATCATCATCATCATCACCATCATCATCACTATCATCATCATCATCATCATCATCACTATCATCATCATCACCATCATCATCACTATCATCATCATCATCATCATCATCATCATCATCATCATCATCACCATCATCATCACTATCATCATCATCATCATCATCATCATCACCTCCGTGTGTTTAAACAGCCTTTGTGTCTCATATTCCCGGCAGACGGAGCAGGTTCTGATCCGGGCCGATGGTTCTGACCCGGATCGCTCCATCAGAGCTACAGCATCATGGCCTACCTGCCGCTTCGCCGACCTGCTTCAGCTGCTAGCAGGAGTCTGGACAGGAAGAGTCCTCATGGCGCCATCCTGTCAGAGAAAACATCAGATTCATCATCAGTTTGAGTTTGATCCTTTAGTCAGAATAAAGGAGGGAGCGGAAAGTTTGGAAGCTGAAAGCTTCTAAATGTCTAAATTTAAACAGTCGATGATACGCAGTGTGAACAGGAAATAGTAGAGGAAGTGGGAAACGAAGGTGTGAAGTTTAGTTTCTGCAGTCAAGCAGGAAAGTCTTTTTCATTTCTCCTATTTACACTTTTTCTTTTTTTTTTATTCAAACTTTTTCTGAAAAAAAACCCCAAAAGTAAACCGACCAATAATTCCTTTAAAATGGGTCGAATTTAGATTTAAATTCTTAAACATTAAGCGTCAGAAACACGGTCCAACATGGCAGATAGATGTAAAGCAAACAGAGAAGAACCACCTCTCTGTGGAGCCGACCGTCCTATAAACCAGGATCACGTTTCCTTACGAGGATTTATTTTACTGCAATTGGTTCAAAGAAAATAAAATATTATATTTACATTAGGGCTGGGAAATTAATTTAAAATAATTGCAAATTAACAGAAAGCAATTTTAAAATTGCGCAGTCTCTGTTTGAGTCGCATTATAATAAACAAGTATAAGACTCTAGATTGTCACTAAATGTCCTCGCACAAAAAGGCTAGTGAGTTATCACTAGCATGTTAGCACGTTTTCACACTAAGGTTAATTATTGTTTATGTTCAGCCCTAATTTATATTCCAGGGATTATTTTTGTGATGAATCTGTAATGGATGAACAGAGTCGCTCTGCTCTGTCTGGCTGCAGCTGCTGCATCTTACTCACTGCCTGTGTTTTAGACTCAGAATAAAAGCTTTACTATATCATAGTTTACATTAAAACAAAAGCAGGTTCCTCATGACAAACGGATCTAAACTGAGGATTCAAAGTGTTTATTTCAGGTAAAAAAAATATATAAACATAGGCTTAAAATAAAAGTTTTCTACATTATTGGAACTAAATAGGACTAAACAAACACTTTCAAAATAAAAGCATGCAGATAGTAGCATGTTGCATTCATAAGGCAACTTAGTCAGCAATGACTAAACGAACTCTGTAAAATAGAAGGTTTAAGGAAGTGTATGGGACGCCTGGTTTAGGGTTGGCAGGTATGGGATGGATTCATGGCTGCTTAAGGATAATGGAGATCAACCAGACAGAGAAGGCGATCCCATGGGCCTTTCAAAATAAAGCTTAATGGCTGCTTAACTTCTTCCTGTTATTTTGATGCTCTTAGACGAGAAAAGAGAGAAAAGTTTCAGCCAGACCAGACCAACAACATCTAAACTCGGCGTGACGAAGCAACACAGAAAAAGTTCTGAACACGTGACGAGTCCGACGGGGAACTGGGCCCTCACATGTGCCGCACACACTATCTGATTTTTCCGTCCTTCTGCTCCGGTCTGCCAGGAGTGAGGCAAGGAAAAACTGTGACTCTGTTTTTCTTCTTCATGTCTGTCGGAGCGCACACACCGACACACAGACGGCCGGGCTGACTGCTGAGTTTCCATCCTGACTGTTTCCAGAGAGGAAAATAAAGCCGTCCAGCTGTGCAGCACCCAGAACCTTTTATTACACTTTTCCAAACAAACAGCTTCTCTGCGTGTTCCGAGTGGACCCAGGACATGCCGGTTCCGATCCGGCTCAGTGACGCTCAGCGTGTCACACAGTGTCTTTGATTATTGGTATTACTGGAGCCTGCAAGCTGCCAGCAACAGAGATAACAATTAGGCCTTTCAAAATAAAAGCCTTCCTGCCATAAAACTAATCAGCAGGAAATAATTAGCTGAACTGTTAATGACTGAGATACGGAGGGAGGAAGGAAGGAAGGAAGGAAGGAAGGAAGGAAGGAAGGAAGGAGGAAGGAAGGAAGGAAGGAAGGAAGGAAGGAAGGAAGGAAGGAAGGAAGGAAGGAAGGAAGGAAGGAAGGAAGGAAGGAGACCTGGGTCAGATGTCCAGGGGTGGTTCCATTTTGAAAGCAAAATGATCTTTTTTTTGTTCTCCTCTAATGTGAGACCTCATGTATTTTATTTTATTTTCAAAGGATATTTCCAACTTTAATATTATACAGATTAATATTATAAAGGGATAATATTATTATCACTCTTTATGAGTTGGATCCGTTTTAATTCAACCTCTTTCCAAAAGAAGCTTTGGATAAGGACCAACAGTAACAGCTGATTTCAACATGTCTGCTGTAACATACTCTGAAGGAGCAGATGGAAGGGGCCTGAAAGCAGGAACGGCCCGAGGCCTCATCCAGGGATGGGCCGCCTCTGCAGGCTGAGCAAAACAAACAGAGAAAAGTCTCCGGCGTTCAGCTGCTCGCCATCAGACACGCTGGGACCTCCCACCACCAGCAAGCGGCTCGGAGCCCAAACCCCAGAGGAATTTCCTACTTTCATATAAAACTGATAATGGGATGTGTCCCAGCGGGAGTGGAAAAACCAGAGGTGACTTACGAGCCTCGGCATTCCGAGGCTCACACACGCTCCGCTCTCCACTCCGATCACACAACCCCACTCAGGTTCACACCCGGGGAGGCGGCTGGCAACGGGCCGGAAGGCTGGCAAACCACTCCGTGTTTTTCATGTCTGCACAGCTCTCTGCTTTCGCTTTGACACAGGAGGAGGCTGCAGGGCCTTTCCTAGGAAGGAAGGAGGGAGTTTGAACATGTTCCTGAGGCTGCAGGGCCTTTCCTAGGAAGGAAGGAGGGAGTTTGAACATGTTCCTGAGGCTGCAGGGCCTTTCCTAGGAAGGAAGGAGGGAGTTTGAACATGTTCCTGAGGCTGCAGGGCCTTTCCTAGGAAGGAAGGAGGGAGTTTGAACATGTTTCTGAGGCTGCAGGGACTTTCCTAGGAAGGAAGGAGGGAGTTTGAACATGTTTCTGAGGCTGCAGGGCCTTTCCTAGGAAGGAAGGAGGGAGTTTGAACATGTTCCTGAGGCTGCAGGGACTTTCCTAGGAAGGAAGGAGGGAGTTTGAACATGTTTCTGAGGCTGCAGGGCCTTTCCTAGGAAGGAAGGAGGGAGTTTGAACATGTTCCTGAGGCTGCAGGGCCTTTCCTAGGAAGGAAGGACGGAGTTTGAACATGTTTCTGAGGCTACAGGGCCTTTCCTAGGAAGGAAGGAGGGAGTTTGAACATGTTTCTGAGGCTGCAGGGCCTTTCCTAGGAAGGAAGGAGGGAGTTTGAACATGTTTCTGAGGCTACAGGGCCTTTCCTAGGAAGGAAGGAGGGAGTTTGAACATGTTTCTGAGGCTGCAGGGCCTTTCCTAGGAAGGAAGGAGGGAGTTTGAACATGTTTCTGAGGCTGCAGGGCCTTTCCTAGGAAGGAAGGAGGGAGTTTGAACATGTTTCTGAGGCTGCAGGGCCTTTCCTAGGAAGGAAGGAGGGAGTTTGAACATGTTTCTGAGGCTGCAGGGCCTTTCCTAGGAAGGAAGGAGGGAGTTTGAACATGTTTCTGAGGCTGCAGGGCCTTTCCTAGGAAGGAAGGAGGGAGTTTGAACATGTTTCTGAGGCTGCAGGGCCTTTCCTAGGAAGGAAGGAGGGAGTTTGAACATGTTTCTGAGGCTGCAGGGCCTTTCCTAGGAAGGAAGGAGGGAGTTTGAACATGTTTCTAAGGCTACAGGGCCTTTCCTAGGAAGGAAGGAGGGAGTTTGAACATGTTTCTGAGGCTGCAGGGCCTTTCCTAGGAAGGAAGGAGGGAGTTTGAACATGTTTCTGAGGCTGCAGGGCCTTTCCTAGGAAGGAAGGAGGGAGTTTGAACATGTTTCTGAGGCTGCAGGGCCTTTCCTAGGAAGGAAGGAGGGAGTTTGAACATGTTTCTGAGGCTGCAGGGCCTTTCCTAGGAAGGAAGGAGGGAGTTTGAACATGTTTCTAAGGCTACAGGGCCTTTCCTAGGAAGGAAGGAGGGAGTTTGAACATGTTTCTGAGGCTGCAGGGCCTTTCCTAGGAAGGAAGGAGGGAGTTTGAACATGTTTCTGAGGCTGCAGGGCCTTTCCTAGGAAGGAAGGAGGGAGTTTGAACATGTTTCTGAGGCTGCAGGGCCTTTCCTAGGAAGGAAGGAGGGAGTTTGAACATGTTTCTGAGGCTGCAGGGCCTTTCCTAGGAAGGAAGGAGGGAGTTTGAACATGTTTCTGAGGCTGCAGGGCCTTTCCTAGGAAGGAAGGACGGAGTTTGAACATGTTTCTGAGGCTGCAGGGCCTTTCCTAGGAAGGAAGGAGGGAGTTTGAACATGTTTCTGAGGCTGCAGGGCCTTTCCTAGGAAGGAAGGAGGGAGTTTGAACATGTTTCTGAGGCTGCAGGGCCTTTCCTAGGAAGGAAGGAGGGAGTTTGAACATGTTTCTGAGGCTGCAGGGCCTTTCCTAGGAAGGAAGGAGGGAGTTTGAACATGTTTCTGAGGCTGCAGGGCCTTTCCTAGGAAGGAAGGAGGGAGTTTGAACATGTTCCTGCAACGTGTTCCTGAGAAAGACCGGGGGGGGGGGGGGGGATCCCTGGAAACCAGAGCAGAGGAAAACCAGGAGGACAGAGAGAGGCGGAGCTTCCAGCTCCGTTAAACCATCAAGGAGGAAGGAGATCATCCAGGAGGAAACTAGGCTGCTAAACCTCCCTCCATTCCTCCTTTCCTCCCTCCCAGCCTGTCCTCCTCCCTCCCAGCCTGTCCTCCTCCCTCCCAGCCTGTCCTCCTCCCTCCCAGCCTGTCCTCTTCCCTCCCAGCCTGTCCTCCTCCCTCCATCTGTGCTCCACTCATCCCTCCATCACAGATCTCTACCCTTCAGACAAACACAGGCTATGACACGCTGCCGCTGCCCGCTGACTGTGTGTGGCGTGGTCCTGGCAGCGCCGCCGCCACAGAAGGCGTGAGGGGCTTATACCTGCGGCGAGGGCGAGATAATTGCAGCGAACATGGAGGTGCTTCAGCCACCTGGACATCCTGTGTTTGCACTTTTCTACACGCGTATCTCCATCAATGCCCAGCGCTGCGATTTAACCCGCCCCAGTGATGTCATTCAGAGGGGTGGAGCTACTGCACACAGCGCCATGTTTGATGGAGGAAATCTGATAGATCCGTTTTTCCTTCCAGCCACCATCATTAGGATGCTACCAGCATTTAAAAGGAAAGTTAAGTGGAGGGAAAAGATGCATGATCAGCTCCCTATAGAGCAGCCATCCACAAAGTCAGTCCTGGAAGGCCACTAACCCTGAGGGCCAATGTCCCTGAGGGCCGCTAACCCTGAGGGCCAATGTCCCTGAGGGCCGCTAACCCTGAGGGCCAATGTCCCTGAGGGCCGCTGTCCCTGAGGGCCGCTAACCCTAAGAGGGCCCTCAGGGACAGGGGCCAATCAGCTGGAAGGCTTTCCACAGGAGGCTTCCTGGATCCAATCATGTGGTTCGGTTTCAGCTCTGGACGCATTAATCTGTAGAGAATCTAATCTCTGAAGTCGACTGTCTTCATCTGACGACCCAAATAAAGCGTCAGTTTAACCCTTCGTTGGCTCTGGTCTTAATCCAGCTGTGCTAAAATGAAGCAAAGGGCCCCAAACCGCTTTGGGCCGTGTATCATCTTTGGCCGCCTCTGTCAATCTAAGATTATTATTTCTAGAAATTCCGATTTTCTGTCTCTGGATGATTTTCCAGAGAATCAAGGATAAAACCAGCAGGTTTTCCTTCAACCGCAGCAGGTTTTGTTAATGGGTACCGTAGAAATACACTGAATAGAACTCCCCGGATCAAAGCAACAGACACAAAGTCTCATCTATCTGCTGAAGCTCATCGACCATCGAATCCTTCAGCCAGAGAGAAGCTCGCTGTCCGCGGCGGCGGCAGAGATCCTGGAGTCTGGAAAGGTGGGAATCATGGAAGCTTTATGGGAAACGGGAATCCTGAGGAGCAGCGGCTCACTGTCTGGGAATCTGGGAACGGAAAAATGGTTTAACAGAGCTGGCTGGACGGATCAGCTTCCTACGCGTCTAGATCTAGAGCCACTCTGCTCAGTCTGGTTCTACAGGCCCAGTTTAGGGCCAATCTGCTCAGTCTAGTTCTATAGGCCCAGGTTAGAGCCAATCTGCTCAGTCTAGTTCTATAGGCCCAGGTTAGAGCCAATCTGCTCAGTCTAGTTCTATAGGCCCGGATTAGAGCCACTCTGCTCAGTCTGGTTCTACAGGCCCAGATTAGACACACTCTACTCAGTCTGGTTCTACAGACCCGGTTTAGGGCCAATCTGCTCAGTCTAGTTCTACAGACCCGGTTTAGGGCCAATCTGCTCAGTCTAGTTCTACAGACCCAGATTAGAGCCACTCTGCTCAGTCTAGTTCTACAGACCCGGTTTAGGGCCAATCTGCTCAGTCTAGTTCTATAGGCCCGGATTAGAGCCACTCTGCTCAGTCCGGTTCTACAGACCCGGTTTAGGGCCAATCTGCTCAGTCTAGTTCTATAGGCCCGGATTAGAGCCACTCTGCTCAGTCTAGTTCTACAGACCCGGTTTAGGGCCAATCTGCTCAGTCTAGTTCTACAGACCCAGATTAGAGCCACTCTGCTCAGTCTAGTTCTACAGACCCAGTTTAGGATCAATCTGCTCAGTCTGGTTCTACAGACCCGGTTTAGGATCAATCTGCTCAGTCTAGTTCTACAGACCCAGATTAGAGCCACTCTGCTCAGTCTGGTTCTACAGACCCGGTTTAGGATCAATCTGCTCAGTCTAGTTCTACAGACCCAGATTAGAGCCACTCTGCTCAGTCTGGTTCTACAGACCCGGTTTAGGGCCAATCTGCTCAGTCTAGTTCTACAGACCCAGATTAGAGCCACTCTGCTCAGTCTGGTTCTACAGACCCGGTTTAGGGCCAATCTGCTCAGTCTAGTTCTACAGACCCGGTTTAGGGCCAATCTGCTGAGTCTAGTTCTACAGACCCAGATTAGAGCCAATCTGCTCAGTCTAGTTCTACAGACCCAGATTAGAGCCAATCTGCTCAGTCTAGTTCTACAGACCCGGTTTAGGGCCAATCTGCTCAGTCTAGTTCTACAGACCCAGGTTAGAGCCAATCTGCTCAGTCTAGTTCTACAGACCCAGATTAGAGCCAATCTGCTCAGTCTGGTTCTACAGACCCGGTTTAGGATCAATCTGCTCAGTCTAGTTCTACAGACCCAGATTAGAGCCACTCTGCTCAGTCTGGTTCTACAGACCCGGTTTAGGATCAATCTGCTCAGTCTAGTTCTACAGACCCAGATTAGAGCCACTCTGCTGAATCTAGTTCTACAGACCCAGATTAGAGCCAATCTGCTCAGTCTAGTTCTACAGACCCAGATTAGAGCCAATCTGCTCAGTCTGGTTCTACAGACCCGGTTTAGGATCAATCTGCTCAGTCTAGTTCTACAGACCCGGTTTAGGATCAATCTGCTCAGTCTAGTTCTACAGACCCGGTTTAGGATCAATCTGCTCAGTCTAGTTCTACAGACCCAGATTAGAGCCACTCTGCTCAGTCTGGTTCTACAGACCCGGTTTAGGATCAATCTGCTCAGTCTAGTTCTACAGACCCAGATTAGAGCCACTCTGCTCAGTCTGGTTCTACAGACCCGGTTTAGGGCCAATCTGCTCAGTCTAGTTCTACAGACCCGGTTTAGGGCCAATCTGCTGAGTCTAGTTCTACAGACCCAGATTAGAGCCAATCTGCTCAGTCTGGTTCTACAGACCCGGTTTAGGGCCAATCTGCTCAGTCTAGTTCTACAGACTCGGTTTAGGGCCAATCTGCTGAGTCTAGTTCTACAGACCCAGATTAGAGCCAATCTGCTCAGTCTAGTTCTACAGACCCGGTTTAGGGCCAATCTGCTCAGTCTGGTTCTACAGACCCAGATTAGAGCCAATCTGCTCAGTCTGGTTCTACAGACCCGGTTTAGGGCCAATCTGCTCAGTCTAGTTCTACAGACCCGGTTTAGGGCCAATCTGCTGAGTCTAGTTCTACAGACCCAGTTTAGGGCCAATCTGCTCAGTCTAGTTCTACAGACCCAGATTAGAGCCAATCTGCTCAGTCTGGTTCTACAGACCCGGTTTAGGGCCAATCTGCTGAGTCTAGTTCTACAGACCAGTTTAGGGCCAATCTGCTCAGTCTGGTTCTACAGACCCGGTTTAGGGCCAATCTGCTGAGTCTAGTTCTACAGACCAGTTTAGGGCCAATCTGCTCAGTCTGGTTCTACAGACCAGTTTAGGGCCAATCTGCTGAGTCTAGTTCTACAGACCCAGATTAGAGCCAATCTGCTCAGTCTAGTTCTACAGACCCGGTTTAGGGCCAATCTGCTCAGTCTGGTTCTACAGACCCGGTTTAGGGCCAATCTGCTGAGTCTAGTTCTACAGACCCGGTTTAGGGCCAATCTGCTCAGTCTAGTTCTACAGACCCGGTTTAGGGCCAATCTGCTGAGTCTAGTTCTACAGACCCAGTTTAGGGCCAATCTGCTCAGTCTAGTTCTACAGACCAGTTTAGGGCCAATCTGCTCAGTCTGGTTCTACAGACCAGTTTAGGGCCAATCTGCTGAGTCTAGTTCTACAGACCCAGATTAGAGCCAATCTGCTCAGTCTAGTTCTACAGACCCGGTTTAGGGCCAATCTGCTCAGTCTGGTTCTACAGACCCGGTTTAGGGCCAATCTGCTGAGTCTAGTTCTACAGACCCGGTTTAGGGCCAATCTGCTCAGTCTAGTTCTACAGACCCGGTTTAGGGCCAATCTGCTGAGTCTAGTTCTACAGACCCGGTTTAGGGCCAATCTGCTGAGTCTAGTTCTACAGACCCAGTTTAGGGCCAATCTGCTCAGTCTAGTTCTACAGACCCAGATTAGAGCCAATCTGCTCAGTCTGGTTCTACAGACCCAGTTTAGGGCCAATCTGCTCAGTCTAGTTCTACAGACCCGGTTTAGGATCAATCTGCTCAGTCTAGTTCTACAGACCAGTTTAGGGCCAATCTGCTCAGTCTAGTTCTACAGACCCGGTTTAGGGCCAATCTGCTCCGTCTAGTTCTACAGACCCGGTTTAGGATCAATCTGCTCAGTCTAGTTCTACAGACCCGGTTTAGGGCCAATCTGCTCCGTCTAGTTCTACAGACCCGGTTTAGGATCAATCTGCTCAGTCTAGTTCTACAGACCAGTTTAGGGCCAATCTGCTCAGTCTAGTTCTGTCACACAGTCTGTTTCCGTCCTGCCTGTCCAGGATTCCCGGAGCTGCTTTTCCCTAAAGGCGGCCGGCATGGAGGCTGCCCAGTTTTCCAAGAACTGCTGGTGAATCTGAGGGAGGAGATCAGTTCTGCAGGCGGTTCGGTTAAAGAGTCCTGATCCAAACGGACCCGAGGTTCTGATGATTTAACCCCGGAAGGGTTAGAGAGGTGGAGGCCCCCAGAGGCCCCCGGAGGCCCCAGGGGGAACCGACACCTCCGTGTGAGACGATCAGCTGTGCGAGAACAACACCACCCTGGGAGGGGGGGCATGACGATGATGAAAGCAAAGCGATGAAGAGGAGGAAACCGGTTTCCTTCAGGGTTGATGCGTCGCCACGACAACAGTGGATGACCCCCCCCCCCCCAGAAAATGAAAGTAGGGAGATCTCAGGACCAACCTGCTCAGCTCTGTCTTCATCAGCAGAAAGCATTCCTCTGCTGTTACTCTTCCTCCTTCCATTGCCACGGCGACAGACCCCCCCATACACACACACACACACACACACGGTTTAAAGTCCCGCGGAGTGCCGGTCCATTCCTCCGGCCGCTCCGTCGGTTCTGTTTACATCTGCCTGCTTCAGTCTGTTAGAGTTGGAGCAGAGTGGGAGCCCTAGAGAAACACTCCTCCTGCCACAGGAGTAAAGCCCAGGCGTGACGCAGAGCCAGAAATAGACGGAGGGCCCCGGCTGGGGGGAGAGCGGGGCCAGCGCGCGCGGCACTTTAGCAACGACGCCTCCTGTGCTGCACCGACGCTGGCAGGTCAGATCCTGGTTTATCATCATTCTGCTCATTCTAAAGCTTTTTCTCCTCTACTGAGAAAATCCCGTCAAACAGAAACAAACGTTTGCTTCACCTGAAGCTCAGATCCGCTGCTGACTCACCTGCGCTCACAGCTGGTTCATCACTTTCTCCCTCCACTAAACTTTCCACCTAGAAGCTGGAAGCGGCTTTTTGCGGCTGTTTTCTGGTCACCGGAAGCACAGCTGTTCTCCCAGGAAGCTTCCAGCCTGATGGAAAGTTGAGTGGAGGGAAAAAGTGTCATAAAATGATGCTCTAAATGTTTTTCTCAAACAGAATTTGAGTATTTTAAACTAACAGAGTGAAGGATCATAAATGTTTCATTGAGTTTGAAACAATTTCAGGTTTTAATGTGAGATTTATTCCTTTGAACTGAATCGTTCAATAAATCAAGTCGAACCAGTTTATCGCAGAAACGTTCATCCAGAGATTCATCGATCAAAACTGAAGCTTCTAAGGAAACTCAGCTGGTTGCAACCGTTGACTTTACAGGAGATATTGACTCTGCAGCAATCCCTCACACGGCCTGGACCAACCGCTGCAGAGCAGGGGAGTCGGGTCGACCCGCAGACGGGTGGAGACCAAACGCCCTGAAACCGGATAAAACCAGAACCTCTTCTGGCTAATCGATGAGACAGGAAGTCCCGCCCCCAACTGTCAGCCCAGCACTGTTTCTGTTTATCTGGGCTCTACCAATTATTATTTAGAATTTTTATTTAGGTTGAGATTTACTAATAATATTCTTTTAAATTGTCTTTTTGAGATAACCTTCCTTCCTTTATTCTTCCTTCCTTCGTTCGTTCGTTCCTTCCTTCCTTCCTTCCTTCCTTCCTTCCCTCCTTCCGGGGCTTTCCTCTGGAGTGAGGAGCAAATAAAGCATTTCTATTGGTCTGCTGGATGTTAGCACCAACATTCTGATTGGTCAGAGGGAGCGTTTGAATTAGGCAGGAAGTGAACAGAATCTGATCGGTGAAAAAAATAGAATAAAAAACAAAATATATTAAAAATAGTAACACAAAAAATAACACCTAGGAAAACAGCAGAGTTCCTCTCTAACCTTTTTTTGTGTTTCTTTTCTGGATTTTCATTTATAAACTTTAATAAAAATGGAACAAACTGAGCTCCATACAGAATCAGTTTTTGAAAAAGATTAGAAACGAAAACATTGAGATGAAGAAGAAGAAAAGTTCCTGGAATTCCTGGAAAAGGCTGGAAAACCAGGATAGAATTCCACCCTATGGGTAACCCGAATGAGTATCCTACTGGTTGCCATGGCAGCCGCTCCTCATAGCTGAGATTTCTCACATGTTGACGATGAAATTAGGATTATAATTTGCAGCTCAGCACAGAGCCTGGAAGAGACGTGCTAAAAATGAGCTGAGCCCAGCTGTCCCGGTCCGGTCCCTCTGCGGCGTCTCGTGTTTCCTGCCCCCCCCCATCATCAGAGGGTCTGTGTATCCGAGCGCCGAGCGGCGGCTGGGATCCGACCCTGGAGTCGGTCCTCATTAGAGCGGCGGCCTCCACAGCGCAGCGGGGGGCGGCGGATCGGGGACAGAACACAACAGCGTCTGAAAGGTCAGCGTAAACTTCCTGGAGAGCAGACGCAGCAGATCCGGCCTGTTTGCCCCCAAACTAATCCTTATTACAGTTAACGAGTCAGACCTGGAAACACGAAGGTCATCAGCTGACGGTCGGAGCAGAACATGGAGTCACAATTAGAGACAGGAGGCTGAGCGGGTTCCTCTTCTGGGCCGTCATCCGTTTACTGCTGGGATCTGATCTCATCTGGCTCCTCCAGGTTCCACAGCCTGGAATATTCCAGGTCATTATGGAAAACCTGGAATATTCTATTTATTTCTATAGCTCCAATTCACATCAGGTCATCTCAGGTCAGTTCCAGGTCAGCAGATCATCCAGTCAGATTGAACTCAGGCAGACCAGGTTGGGTTTTCAAGTTCAGGTCCTGAAGGAGCCCAGACCATCATCCTGCCACCACCGTGTTGGACTTATTCTGGCTCTGGTACCAAAACCTGGTAGAAGATCCACCTTCAGATTGTTTCCCCAGAGGAACACCAGGATCCAGAGGTTGTCTTCTGGGTCAACAGGGGTTCTGGTCTTTGAGGCCACTTCTGCCCCCCCTCTCTTGGTTGCTGAATCATGACCTCTGACCTTAACTGGAGAGGTTCTGGGTTCTCCAGGTGTGGATCTTGGTTCAGACTGTGGTTTTTAATCTGCTGTGGGATCCGCCTCCTGGGTCCAGTTCTGTCGGCCTGTTACTGGTCCAGCACAGGCTGGCCCTGCCGGGGTTAAATTATTCCCAGCGGCGGCTCTCAGTCACGGTTCTGTTTCAGCAGAAGCCAGTTGGACTTTAACCGCCTCCAGTTTAGTGTTACAGCAGCTGAGTGCGCCGCATACAGACCTCTGAGTGACAGGAGAGCAGAACGGCGCTCGCTGACGGCCCGGTCCGTCTCACACTTCAGTCTGAGCAGCTGAACACTGACATGCTGAAGAACAGACAGCAGAGGAGCACTTAGCGCTGGAAACATCCAGACGGAGATCACAGTCACCGCTGTGACAGTTTTAAGCTTTTACTTTGAAGGGCCATAATAGCTTTATCTTAAGTATAAATGTTCTGGTTTTGGTTCTTTGATCATCTGGAACCTTAAATATTTGTAAAAATCTGAAATATGATGTAAGAATTTTATTTTGAAGGGCTTCCAATCCATTAAAAAACATTTTCATGCAGGAGCTATTTTTCAAGTCTTTTATTTTGAAAGTGCGACGTTCGTCATTTTTTCAGAACTGATTTACTTTCATGTCTTCATAGACTCTTATTTTGAAGAGTATGTTTAAACTTTTATTTCCAACTTTAGAAATGCCAATTAATACATAAAACACATTTAGCATAAAACGACAGATGCTTTATTAGATCCAGAAGGAAAGTTTTCAAACTGTCACAAATACTTAATTTGAAAAGGAGGAGCTAATAAAGCTGCGGGCCAATCATCAGTGTCAGAGTGAGACCTCATCCTAGAGTCAGTCAAAGATTTTAAAAGGATAAATAATGGTGGGAGCCTTTCTTTAAAACATTCCAGTTAGATGAATTTCTTTACCTCTGCTGAGCAGAAGAGGAAGGAGCTGCCAGGCAGCTTTCTGTGTCAGTCAGTCAAGCAGTAACTCGTTAAGTAATTGGTGAGCTCGTTTATCTCATTAAGGCCTGATTGATCTGCCAGCTGATGGCTGGTCTGAGTCTGCCCTACGTCAGCTGGAGGAAGCTAATCGATAAGAAAAAAGCAGGGAAGAGTTTAACGGTTCTGCTGTTATGCAACCTCATTATGGGGGGGGGGGGGTACTTTCAGTGTGTTTTACACCAAAGTAACAACAATGGCAGCAGGAAACCTGCTTAGGTACTAAACAAGCTACTGACGGATGGATGGATGGATGGATGGATGGATGATGGATGGATGGATGGATGGATGGATGGATGGAGATGGATGGATGATGGATGGATGGATGGATGGATGATGGATGGATGGATGGATGGATGATGGGGGGGGGGGAAAAAAAAAAAAAATTTTTTTTAAAAAAATTTTTTTAAAAGGGGGGGAAAAAAAAAAATTTTTTTAAAATTTTTTTAAAGTTTTTAAAAAAGGGGGGTTTTCCTTTTTTCAAAAGGTTTTTTTTGGGGGGTTTTTTTTTTTTGGGGTTTTAAAAAACTTTTAATTTGGGGGCAAAAAAAAAAAAAATTTTTGGGCCCTTCCCGGAAAGGAAAAAAAGGGGGGGTTTTTTTTATTTTTTAAAACCCTTTGAATTTGGAAAACCTTGTCCCCTTTTTTTTTCCCCCCCAAAAAATTTGGGGGGAAAAAGGGGGGGGGGGTTTTTTTTCCCCCCCGGGGGGGGGGGTTTTTTCAGTTTTTTAAAAAGGAAAAAAAGGGGGCCCCCCCTTTTTTTTTAAAAAAATTTTCCCCTTGGGGGGAGGGGAAAAGGGGTTTTTTGGGGGGGGGTTTAACCAAGGAGGGGGGGGTTTTTATTTTTAATTTGGGGGTAAAAATTTTTTTTGGGGTTTGGGGGGGGGGCCCAAAAAAAGGGGGTTTTTTTTTGGGGGGGGAAAAGGGGGGGGGGGGGTTTTTTTTTTTAAAAAAGGAAAAATGGGGGGGGGGGGGTTTTTTTAAAAAAGGGAAAGGGGGGGGTTGGGGGGGGGGGGGGTTTTTTTAAAGGAAAGGGGGGGGGTTGGATGGATGGGGGATGGGGGGGGGGGGGATGGGGTGATGGGGGGGGGATGGGGTGGGGGGATGGGGGGATGGGGGGGGGAAAAATTGAGGGATGGGGGGGGGGGGGGGGGGAAGGTTTGGTGGATGGGGGGGTTTTTGGGGGTTTTGGGGGGGGGTTTGGGGGGGGGGGGATGGGGGGGTGGATGGAGGGGTTTTTGGGGGGGGGGGGGGGAAAATGGAGGGGTTGGATGGGGGGGGGGGAAAGGGGGGGGGGGGGGGGAGGGAAAGGGATGGGGGGGGGGAGGGGAAAAAGGGGGTTGGATGGGGGGGGATGGATGGGGGGGGGGGGGAAAAGGATGAGGGTTTGGATGGATGGATGGATGATGGATGGGGGGGGGAAAAGGGGGGGGGGATGGAAAAAAGGTAAAGGGGGGGGGGGGGGGGGAATGGGGGGGGGGGATGGAAAAATTTTGGGGGATGGATGGGGGGGGGGGGGAGGGGTGGATGGATGGATGGTGAGGGGGGGGGGATGGAGGGGGGAAAAAGGGGGGGTTTTTTTTTTTTTTTTAAAAAAATTTGGGGGTTTTTTAAAAATTTGGGGTTTAAGGAGGGATTTTTTTTTGGGGGGGGGGGGGTTTTTTTTTTTTTTGGGGGGGGGGGAAAAAAATTTTTTAAAATTTTTGGGGGGAAAAATTTTTTATTTTAAAAAAGGGGGGGGGTTTTTTTTTTAAAATTTTTTTTTTTTTAAAAGGGAAATTTTTTTAAATTTTTATTTTTAATTTTTTAAAAATTTTTTTTTTAAAATTTATTTTTTAATTTTTTTTTTTTGGGTTTGGATTTTTTTTTTTTGGGGGGTTTATTTTTTTTTTTTTGGGGGGGGGAAAAAATTTTTAATTTTTTTTTTTTTTTTATTAAAGGTTTTATTTTTGGGGGGAATTTTTAAATTTTTTTTGGGGGAAATTTTTTTTATTTTTTTAAATTAAAAAAAATTTATTTTTTTTTAAAAAAAAAATTTTTTTTATTTTTTTTTCCCTTTTTTTTTTAAAAAAAAAGGGGGGGAAAAAAAATTTTATTTTTAAAGGGTTTTTTAAAAATCCCCTTTTTGGGGTTTAATTTTTTTTTTTTTTTTTAAAAAAAAAGGGGGGTTTTTTTTTTAAAAAAAAAAATTTTATTTTTTTTTTTTTAAAATTTTTTTTAAAAAAAAAAATTTTTTTGGGGGGATTTTTATTTTTTTTTTTAAATTTTTTTTTATTTTTTTTTTTTGGGGTTTTTTTTTAAATTTTTTTTTTTTTTTTTAAAATTTTTATTTTTTTTTTTTTTTTATTTTAATTTTTTTTATAATTTTTTTTTTTTTTTTTTTTTTTTTTTATTTTTTTTAATTTTTTTTTTTTTAATTTTTTTTTTTTTTTTTGGGGGGGGGGTTTTTTGGGGTTTAAAAAAGGTTTTTTATTTATATTTTTTTTTAAAAAAAATTTTTTTTTTTTTTTTTTTTTTGGGGGGGTTTAAAAGAAAAAAGGGGGGTTTTGGGGGGGAAAAAGGGGGTTTTTTTTTTTAATTTTTAGGGGGCCCAAATTTTTAATTTTTTTAATTTTTAAATTTTTTGGGGTTTTTTTTTTTTTTTTTTTAAAAAAATTTTTTTTTAAAAAATTTTTTTTTTGGGGGGGGGGGGTTTTTTTTATTTTTTTTTTTTTTAATTTTTTAAAAAAAAAAAATTTTTTTTTTTTTTTTAAATTTTTTTTTTAAAAAGGGGGGGGAAAAAAAAAAGGGGGGGGGTTTAAAACCCCCCCCCCCCAATTTTTTTTTTTCCCCCCCCCCTTTTCCCCTTTTTTTGGGCAAAAATTTTCCCCTTTTTTTGGGGGCAAAAAAAAATTTTCCCCCAAAAATTTTTTTTTAAAAAGGAAAAAAAAAAATTTTCCCCAAAAAACCCCCAAATTTTTCTTAATTTTTTTTTTTTTTTTTTTAAAAAAAAAAACCCAAAAAATTTTAATTTTTTTTTAAAACCCCCCCATGCTGAACAAAACCCCTGGAGTACTTTTTTGATTTTCTCAAATGCATCTGGAGATCTGGGGGGCTTTTTGGGTGTCTGCTGACATTCAAATAATGGAGGTCTATGGCGCCCGAGACAGAAAGGTCCATAAAAGTCCACAAAAAACGTGTCAATATTCCTCCATACTGCTCGTCCAATGTATTCCAAGTGTCCTGAGTGGGTAGCGTCCAGAATTTACTCGAAACGAAGTCATTTAGAATGTTTTTAGAGCATAAACAGTAGTGTATAGGATTTCCTGAAAGCGCGTTCACGAGTCTACGGAAACCGCGGCAGACCAAACCAGATGAAAGTGCGCATTCAGCTCGGCAAAGAACTCATGCTCTTCCTCAACACTGAAGTCCTCAGACATTTTTCTTTCGTTGTTTCTTTCTTTGCACAGGTAAACAGCACATTTCTTCTTCTACGCTTGCATTATTGGCAGAGCAGACGCTGAATGCGTACTTTCATCCGGTTTGGTCTGCTGCGGTTTCCGTAGACTCGTGAACGCGCTTTTAGGAAATCCTATACACTACTGTTTATGCTCTAAAAACATTCTAAATGACTTCGTTTCGAGTAAATTCTGGACGCTACCCACTCAGGACACTTGGAATACATTGGACGAGCAGTATGGAGGAATATTGACACGTTTTTTGTGGACTTTTATGGACCTTTCTGCCTCGGGCGCCATAGACCTCCATTATTTGAATGTCAGCAGACAGCAAGAAGCCTCCCAGATCTCCAGATGCATTTGAGATATCAAAAAAGTACTCCAGAGTGTTGTTCAGCATGGGGGTGAGTAGAAAATGAAGGCTAATCATGTTTTGGGTGTACTATTCCTTTAATCAATAAATAAATGAATGAGAACCAAAGCACAACCTCAGCGTCCTCAATGGTCGTCACGGCGCTGGACGCTTACATCATCAGCGTAGAGATGATAGATGTTGCTCCATAATCTGAGCTAAGGTGAGTGAAGAAGTATGAAATAAAGGTGGTCTGAGTGTAGAGCCCTGAGGAACGCCACATCTAAACCTCTATCTCCCGTAGCAACATCAGGTAATAACAGATTAATCAGACGTTGCTAAAGCCTTTTATTGCAGGATTACCACCATCATTAATCTCTCTAAGCTTCATCCACTTTAAAAAGACGATATTATCTGCAAACATTCCTGTGATGGAGAAGGATGCGTGGAGCTCAGCTCATGGCGGAAGGTGACCCGGGATGAAGTCAGTAACCCGTTAAAGGTCCATCCACCTGAACCCAAGAAGGAGCTGCTGCAGCTGTCTGCGAGGCTACTGCAGCTGTCTGCGTAGTGCTGCAGCTGTCTGCGAGGCTACTGCAGCTGTCTGCGTAGTGCTGCAGCTGTCTGCGTGGCTGCTGCAGCTGTCTGCGTAGTGCTGCAGCTGTCTGCGAGGCTACTGCAGCTGTCTGCGTAGTGCTGCAGCTGTCTGCGTGGTGCTGCAGCTGTCTGCGTGGTGCTGCAGCTGTCTGCGTGGTGCTGCAGCTGTCTGCGTGGCTGCTGCAGCTGTCTGCGTGGTGCTGCAGCTGTCTGCGCGGCTGGTACAGCTGTCTGCGTGGCTGGTACAGCTGTCTGCGTAGTGCTGCAGCTGTCTGCGTGGTGCTGCAGCTGTCTGTGTGGTGCTGCAGCTGTCTGCGTGGCTGCTGCAGCTGTCTGCGTGGTGCTGCAGCTGTCTGCGCGGCTGGTACAGCTGTCTGCGTGGCTGGTACAGCTGTCTGCGTGGCTGGTACAGCTGTCTGCGTGGTGCTGCAGCTGTCTGCGTGGCTGCTGCAGCTGTCTGCGTGGCTGCTGCAGCTGTCTGCGTGGTGCTGCAGCTGTCTGCGCGGCTGGTACAGCTGTCTGCGTGGCTGGTACAGCTGTCTGCGTGGTGCTGCAGCTGTCTGCGCGGCTGGTACAGCTGTCTGCGTGGCTGGTACAGCTGTCTGCGTGGTGCTGCAGCTGTCTGCGTGGTGCTGCAGCTGTCTGCATGGTGCTGCAGCTGTCTGCGTGGTGCTGCAGCTGTCTGCGTGGCTGCTGCAGCTGTCTGCGTGGCTGCTGCAGCTGTCTGCATGGTGCTGCAGCTGTCTGCGCGGCTGCTGCAGCTGTCTGCATGGTGCTGCATCAAATATGCATCAGATTATGTAAGACAGGCTGTTATATAACAGACTCTATCCCCTCGGCTCGCCCAGTGAGCGCTCCTGCTGAGGGCCTAATGAAGCCATGTTTGCAGGGGCAGCTCACAGGAGGAGGAGGAGGAGGGAGCAGATCCGGCTGCATCCCAGGGACAGGCTTCAAAGAGACGTTTAGATTTGCACATTTCACTTCCATCTGACCTCAGCCGAGCAGAAAGCATGAAGGTCCCGCTGATGAACCTGCATTCAGCCTCATCCAGTGATCCTCAAAGATGATCCATAGAATGTCAGGAAATTAAAGCATTTTTGATGTGCAGGCTCAGTTATTACTCTAATCTGTGAAAATATACGTTCCCCACCTTCTGAGTTCTCACATCTGAACAGAGATCCGTCTGATTAACTGGAAAGGGTTGGAAATCTGAACGAGACTTTAGTAGAAAACTAGTCGACATAGAAAAGTTACAACAGATATTGACATACAAAAAATGAATAAACTCAACAGCTCAGTCCCAGCGCAGTCAAACGGCTTTTCAATCGCCACGGTTGCAGGACTTGTTTTCTCTCCTCCCAAGTCGCCCTATTATAGAAACAACAGAATATTTTTATCTCAGTTCTTCTATCTGATTCGTTTTTCTGCTCCATACTGCGTAGCGTCTCTGTGCTCGGCTTCAGACGGAAACAGGAAGTAGGGAAAAAGCACGCCATGTTGGACTGAGCGTAACGCGAGAAATATCAGCTGTGCTGCTGCCATCAACACCTTTGTTTCTAGATGTTGGAGCTTGGCCTGTTTTCCAGTGTAGTCCTGTTTCTCTGACTGTGACTAACTGGATGTGCTCTCTTCATCCTCTGACATGGGAGCTGGCTCGGAGCTCGTCTGCCTGGCTGTGTGTTTCCTGGACGGGGCCGCCTGTGGAGCTGGTTGACAGTTGCCTTTTGTATCTATGCTTCTTTTTCTATGTCTGCTTCTGTCTCCTTGAACCCCAGTGGGCCTCAGCAGATGGCCGCTCACACTGAGCCTGGTTCTGCTGGAGGTTTCTTCCTGTTCAAAGGGAGTTTTTCCTCTCCACTGTCGCTACAAGCATGCTTAGTGTGAGGGATTGCTGAAGAGTCAATGAGTCGATGCAATCAGCTGGTTTTCCTTAGATAGAAAACTTTGAATCAATCTGACTGGATGATCTGGTTGATCTGGATCTATAAAGTGAGACTACATGATGTGAATTGGATCTATAGAAATAAACTGAAACAGCAAAGCATTATGGGATTTGTGTCACAGTGGCACCGCGCGGTGGAGGAGGAGTTACGTGACCAACGGAGCAAGAAGCAGTGATTATCTATAAAGTTCACTCTATAGTCCCGCTCTATAGTGATGGAGGGATTTAGGGATAAGAGCGGAATCATTAATAATGTGTGCAGAATAAAATGTGTAACGGCCTCCTGTAGGAATCATTGACTGTGAATCCAGTCTGAGTAAAGCAGGTTCTTCCATGTAGGAATAATAGTCCTGAGTGAAAACAGGCAGCAGCTCCTCCTGACAGGCTGAGCCGTTTCTCTGGGTTTAACAGAGTCTTTGCTCCTGCCTCCTGGACACCGTTTCAGCTCAGATCATCAGACTTCCCTCCATGAAGCTCCTCCTGCCGCCGGCCTCTCGGCTCGGCTCTGGAATCCGCAGCTCTCTGCACCACAAACCCGACCGGGAACCGACTGGGAGAGAGACGGAGATAAATGGCAGTGTTTGGGTTTCATGAGGAGCATCCAGACAGTTACTGGGAGGGATAGTGGGTTCCATCCAGTCTGTCCCTGCATGTCCAGACATGGACATGTCCGAGTGTCCATAAAGCTTCATCCAAAGGGCTGAATGTGGAAAAAATCTAATTCATTCCCAAACATCACGAGGTCATATAAGCAGCATGAAATGAAACTCATAATAAATCCATAAATCCACTGAAAGGATCAGTCTGACCGTCCGGATCATTTGGACCCTTGAAGGAACAGAAGACCGATTCAGGCTGTGGCTGGACATCAGGCAAATTGGAAAAGGCTCCAGAAAAACCTCTGGAAAAGCCTTTGGAAAATTCTCTAGAAAGCTGGAAAGGCCTCTGGAAGTCGGAAAGGCTTCTGGAAGCCGGAAAGGCTTCTGGAAGTCGGAAAGGCTTCATGAAGCCGGAAGGCCTCTGGAAGTCGGAAAGGCTTCTGGAAGCCGGAAAGGCTTCTGGAAGCCGGAAAGGCCTCTGGAAGCCGGAAAGGCATCTGGAAGCCGGAAAGGCTTCATGAAGCCGGAAAGGCCTCTGGAAGTCGGAAAGGCTTCTGGAAGCCGGAAAGGCCTCTGGAAGCCGGAAAGGCTTCTGGAAGCCGAAAACGCTTCTGGAAGCCGGAAACGCTTCTGGAAGCCGGAAAGGCTTCTGGAAGCCGGAAAGGCTTCTGGAAGCCGGAAAGGCTTCTGGAAGCCGGAAAGGCTTCTGGAAGCCGGAAAGGCTTCTGGAAGCCGGAAAGGCCTCTGAAGCCGGAAAGGCCTCTGGAAGTCGGAAAGGCCTCTGGAAGCCGGAAAGGCTTCTGGAAGCCGGAAAGGCTTCATGAAGCCGGAAAGGCCTCTGGAAGCCGGAAAGGCTTCTGGAAGCCGGAAAGGCTTCTGGAAGCCGGAAAGGCCTCTGGAAGCCGGAAAGGCTTCTGGAAGCCGGAAAGGCTTCATGAAGCCGGAAAGGCCTCTGGAAGCCGGAAAGGCTTTTGGAAGCCGGAAAGGCTTCTGGAAGCCGGAAAGGCTTCATGAAGCCGGAAAGGCCTTCTGGAAGCCGGAAAGGCTTCTGGAAGCCGGAAAGGCTTCTGGAAGCCGGAAAGGCCTCTGGAAGCCGGAAAGGCTTCTGGAAGCCGAAAGGCTTCTGGAAGCCGGAAAGGCTTCTGGAAGCCGGAAAGGCTTCTGGAAGCCGGAAACGCTTCTGGAAGCCGGAAAGGCTTCATGAAGCCGGAAAGGCCTCTGGAAGTCGGAAAGGCCTCTGGAAGCCGGAAAGGCATCTGGAAGCCGGAAAGGCTTCATGAAGCCGGAAAGGCCTCTGGAAGCCGGAAAGGCTTCTGGAAGCCGGAAAGGCTTCTGGAAGCCGGAAAGGCCTCTGGAAGCCGGAAAGGCTTCTGGAAGCCGGAAAGGCTTCATGAAGCCGGAAAGGCCTCTGGAAGCCGGAAAGGCTTTTGGAAGCCGGAAAGGCTTCTGGAAGCCGGAAAGGCTTCATGAAGCCGGAAAGGCCTCTGGAAGTCGGAAAGGCTTCTGGAAGCCGGAAAGGCTTCTGGAAGCCGGAAAGGCCTCTGGAAGCCGGAAAGGCTTCTGGAAGCCGGAAAGGCTTCATGAAGCCGGAAAGGCCTCTGGAAGCCGGAAAGGCTTTTGGAAGCCGGAAAGGCTTCTGGAAGCCGGAAACGCTTCTGGAAGCCGGAAAGGCTTCTGGAAGCCGGAAACGCTTCTGGAAGCCGGAAAGGCTTCTGGAAGCCGGAAAGGCTTCTGGAAGCCGGAAAGGCTTCTGGAAGCCGGAAAGGCTTCTGGAAGCCGGAAACGCTTCTGGAAGCCGGAAAGGCTTCATGAAGCCGGAAAGGCCTCTGGAAGTCGGAAAGGCTTCTGGAAGCCGGAAAGGCCTCTGGAAGCCGGAAAGGCTTCTGGAAGCCGGAAAGGCTTCATGAAGCCGGAAAGGCCTCTGGAAGCCGGAAAGGCTTCTGGAAGCCGGAAAGGCTTCTGGAAGCCGGAAAGGCCTCTGGAAGCCGGAAAGGCTTCTGGAAGCCGGAAAGGCTTCATGAAGCCGGAAAGGCCTCTGGAAGCCGGAAAGGCTTTTGGAAGCCGGAAAGGCTTCTGGAAGCCGGAAAGGCTTCATGAAGCCGGAAAGGCCTCTGGAAGTCGGAAAGGCTTCTGGAAGCCGGAAAGGCTTCTGGAAGCCGGAAAGGCCTCTGGAAGCCGGAAAGGCTTCTGGAAGCCGGAAAGGCTTCATGAAGCCGGAAAGGCCTCTGGAAGCCGGAAAGGCTTTTGGAAGCCGGAAAGGCTTCTGGAAGCCGGAAACGCTTCTGGAAGCCGGAAAGGCCTCTGGAAGCCGGAAAGGCTTCTGGAAGCCGGAAAGGCTTCATGAAGCCGGAAAGGCCTCTGGAAGCCGGAAAGGCTTTTGGAAGCCGGAAAGGCTTCTGGAAGCCGGAAAGGCTTCATGAAGCCGGAAAGGCCTCTGGAAGTCGGAAAGGCTTCTGGAAGCCGGAAAGGCTTCTGGAAGCCGGAAAGGCCTCTGGAAGCCGGAAAGGCTTCTGGAAGCCGGAAAGGCTTCATGAAGCCGGAAAGGCCTCTGGAAGCCGGAAAGGCTTTTGGAAGCCGGAAAGGCTTCTGGAAGCCGGAAACGCTTCTGGAAGCCGGAAAGGCTTCTGGAAGCTGGAAAGGCTTCTGGAAGCCGGAAACGCTTCTGGAAGCCGGAAAGGCTTCTGGAAGCTGGAAAGGCTTCTGGAAGCCGGAAAGGCTTCTGGAAGCCGGAAAGGCTTCATGAAGCCGGAAAGGCCTCTGGAAGCCGGAAAGGCTTTTGGAAGCCGGAAAGGCTTCTGGAAGCCGGAAAGGCTTCATGAAGCCGGAAAGGCCTCTGGAAGTCGGAAAGGCTTCTGGAAGCCGGAAAGGCTTCATGAAGCCGGAAAGGCCTCTGGAAGCCGGAAAGGCTTTTGGAAGCCGGAAAGGCTTCTGGAAGCCGGAAAGGCCTCTGGAAGCCGGAAAGGCTTCTGGAAGCCGGAAAGGCCTCTGGAAGCCGGAAAGGCTTCATGAAGCCGGAAAGGCCTCTGGAAGCCGGAAAGGCTTCTGGAAGCCGGAAAGGCCTCTGGAAGTCGGAAAGGCTTCTGGAAGCCGGAAAGGCTTCTGGAAGCCGGAAACGCTTCTGGAAGCCGGAAAGGCTTCATGAAGCCGGAAAGGCCTCTGGAAGTCGGAAAGGCTTCTGGAAGCCGGAAAGGCCTCTGGAAGCCGGAAAGGCTTCTGGAAGCCGGAAAGGCTTCATGAAGCCGGAAAGGCCTCTGGAAGCCGGAAAGGCTTCTGGAAGCCGGAAAGGCTTCTGGAAGCCGGAAAGGCCTCTGGAAGCCGGAAAGGCTTCTGGAAGCCGGAAAGGCTTCATGAAGCCGGAAAGGCCTCTGGAAGCCGGAAAGGCTTTTGGAAGCCGGAAAGGCTTCTGGAAGCCGGAAAGGCTTCATGAAGCCGGAAAGGCCTCTGGAAGCCGGAAAGGCTTTTGGAAGCCGGAAAGGCTTCTGGAAGCCGGAAACGCTTCTGGAAGCCGGAAAGGCTTCTGGAAGCCGGAAAGGCTTCTGGAAGCCGGAAAGGCTTCTGGAAGCCGGAAAGGCTTCATGAAGCCGGAAAGGCCTTTGGAAGCCGGAAAGGCTTCTGGAAGCCGGAAAGGCCTCTGGAAGCCGGAAAGGCTTCTGGAAGCCGGAAAGGCCTCTGGAAGCCGGAAAGGCTTCATGAAGCCGGAAAGGCCTCTGGAAGCCGGAAAGGCTTTTGGAAGCCGGAAAGGCTTCTGGAAGCCGGAAAGGCCTCTGGAAGCCGGAAAGGCTTCTGGAAGCCGGAAAGGCCTCTGGAAGCCGGAAAGGCTTCATGAAGCCGGAAAGGCCTCTGGAAGCCGGAAAGGCTTCTGGAAGCCGGAAAGGCCTCTGGAAGTCGGAAAGGCTTCTGGAAGCCGGAAAGGCCTCTGGAAGCCGGAAAGGCTTCATGAAGCCGGAAAGGCTTCATGAAGCCGGAAAGGCCTCTGGAAGTCGGAAAGGCTTCTGGAAGCCGGAAAGGCCTCTGGAAGCCGGAAAGGCTTCATGAAGCCGGAAAGGCCTCTGGAAGCCGGAAAGGCTTTTGGAAGCCGGAAAGGCTTCATGAAGCCGGAAAGGCCTCTGGAAGCCGGAAAGGCTTCTGGAAGCCGGAAAGGCCTCTGGAAGCCGGAAAGGCTTCATGAAGCCGAAAGGCCTCTGGAAGCCGGAAAGGCTTTTGGAAGCCGGAAAGGCTTCTGGAAGCCGGAAACGCTTCTGGAAGCCGGAAAGGCCTCTGGAAGCCGGAAAGGCTTCTGGAAGCCGGAAAGGCTTCTGGAAGCCGGAAAGGCTTCTGGAAGCCGGAAAGGCTTCATGAAGCCGGAAAGGCCTCTGGAAGCCGGAAAGGCTTCATGAAGCCGGAAAGGCCTCTGGAAGCCGGAAAGGCTTCTGGAAGCCGGAAAGGCTTCTGGAAGCCGGAAAGGCTTCATGAAGCCGGAAAGGCTTCTGGAAGCCGGAAAGGCTTCATGAAGCCGGAAAGGCTTCTGGAAGCCGGAAAGGCTTCATGAAGCCGGAAAGGCTTCTGGAAGCCGGAAAGGCTTCATGAAGCCGGAAAGGCTTCTGGAAGCCGGAAAGGCTTCATGAAGCCGGAAAGGCTTTTGGAAGCCGGAAAGGCTTCTGGAAGCCGGAAAGGCTTCATGAAGCCGGAATGGCCTCTGGAAGTCGGAAAGGCTTCTGGAAGCCGGAAAGGCTTCTGGAAGCCGGAAAGGCCTCTGGAAGCCGGAAAGGCTTCTGGAAGCCGGAAAGGCTTCATGAAGCCGGAAAGGCCTCTGGAAGCCGGAAAGGCTTCATGAAGCCGGAAAGGCCTCTGGAAGCCGGAAAGGCTTTTGGAAGCCGGAAAGGCTTCTGGAAGCCGGAAAGGCTTCTGGAAGCCGGAAAGGCTTCTGGAAGCCGGAAAGGCTTCTGGAAGCCGGAAAGGCTTCTGGAAGCCGGAAACGCTTCTGGAAGCCGGAAACGCTTCTGGAAGCCGGAAAGGCTTCTGGAAGCCGGAAAGGCTTCTGGAAGCCGGAAACGCTTCTGGAAGCCGGAAACGCTTCTGGAAGCCGGAAACGCTTCTGGAAGCCGGAAAGGCTTCTGGAAGCAGGAAAGGCTTCTGGAAGCAGGAAAGGCTTCTGGAAGCAGGAAAGGCTTCTGGAAAGTGGAAAGTTTTCCTTGGTGGAGGTATCCTGCCATGTTAATCGGCGCCGTTCTCCCTCAGGCGGCAGCGACCCGCCTGCAGAGCGTTTTCTGCAGCGAATCGTCTTAGGATCACTCACTGTTATCCGGTTTTCCACTTTGATGCCCAGAATTCCACGTCTTCAGGGAGCGTTACCACATTTACATTTCCTGAAAGCTGGACTCATCTGCATAAATTTGCATAGATATTTCTGGAATCCCTCAAGTCAACTTTGTACTTAAATCCCAGCGGGAATGATATGGTGGACGGCGTTTACTGACGGCATGAAGGTAGCCTGACACGAAGACGCGCAGAGACACCCGACAGCTGTTTGATCCTCGGTCGGAATCCGCCGGCTGTCAGCCAGGCGCCGTCAGAGCCCATCAGACGCATCAGCCTGCTTAGCTCACCTCGCCACGCTGGTAATGAAGGCAAAGAGCAGCGAAAGCAGCGACAAAGAGATAATAAACATTTGAGGTTTTATTTTTGTGCATCGGGATGAAATGAAAGATGACAGAAAATAGAAAGAATAAAAGTGAAAAAGACGGGAGCAGAGATGAAAGAGGAGAGGAGACGACAGACGGGAGGAGAATCAAAGATCTGAGCAGAGAAATGATTTTATCATCGAGAGAAGAAGAAGAACAATAAAAAATTTTTATTTCAATTAATTTATTATTGATCAGGAATTTAAATCTCATTGGTTATTATTTCTATTGTCTTTATTATTTCTATTGTTCTGTTTAATTATTAGACAGTTTTACATTTATTAAGTCATTCTTTCATTTAGTCTTATTGCAAGTAGAGCTGCAACTAATGATTATTTTGTTAATCAATTAATTTTTTGATTATTTTTATTAATTAATTAATTAATCGATAGCTAAAGGCTCCTTAAAGAAGATATTTTGCTAAATCAAACCAGGAGAATCTAAAACTTTTTCATCTGAGTTCTGGATTATATATTTTTTTTTTATCTTAAATGCAAAATGTTTATAATTTTCTTTTACAATCTTGGTGTAATTCCTGCTCTAATCTCTCAGCTAAATGCACGTTTTAGTCTCTATACTTCATTAATTAACCATTAATTGATTAATAAATGATTATTTCAATAATTGATTAATCACGATTGTTTTGGCCTTGATTGAAAGAAGGAATTATTTCAGATTTATTTATTTATTGCTTTGTGATCATTTTGTTCTCTTTTCGTTTTTCAAAGAAATAAAAAAAAAGTCAAACATTTAAAGGGTAAAAAATCAGATTTTTTCTGTCTGTGAAAATCAGCCTGAGATCATTAGAAGGAAACTTTTATTTTCTTTGAGTTATTTTTCTAATGGAGGAAAAAATTCACTAAAAGATGAAAATCTGAAACTTTTTCAGACATGAATCAGAATTTTCCACCATTAGTGGATTTTTCTGTTTGGTCTCTTTCTAGAATAATCTCACATGTTAAATTCAGACATCTTTATTTTAAAAGAAACCAGCTTGAAATTTAATATAAAACACGTCCAGATTATATTGACCGTGATAAAAGCTTCCTATGTTTATCCTCTGATTAAATTATAATTATTTTATTACATTAAATGTTTGTTTTCTGTAGCAAACTGTGGAATATTTCAAACTTGCTTTAAATAAACAAGATAAGAGAATTTTCAGAAAAAACTGTTAAAGTTTTGGAGATCAGATTTTATCGACTAGCTGGTTGATGGTTAGCCTGTTAGCCTGTTAGCTCAATTAGTTTCATTTTCGCAGTAAAGAAATAGAAAATCAATATTCAACAATAATTATACTTAATAATCCCTGCTGACAAACTTTCCAAACAGTAACTAAATATAAGATTTATTTACGATGGGAATTTCTTTTTAACTTTTGTTTTATTTTACAAAAGTTACTGAATGTAAACGTATAAGAATCTAATCTCAGACTAAAGAAACGTCACATTTCTGGGTTTAAATTAGAGTTTGGATCATTTTCTTGCTTTTCATTAAATCCTAAAAGGTCATGCCGTACACAGCTGGGATTTTGGCTAATAGCGTTTTTTCCACACTAATAAGTTCCTCTGTGTTTATTTTCAGTTCTTTAATGTTTGCATTTATTTCTCCTGATCTAGTTTCCTCGTTTCTAAGTTCATCTTCATTAGTCTTCCTCCTTCAGTCTTCCTGCTGCTCCTGTTTTTCTCCTTTCTTCTCTCAGCATCTGATTGTTGTTTGTGGATCCTCCAGTTTTAAATCTGCAATTATTTCCATATGTTTAACTTTTTATCATCTTCAGAGGAATAAATGTCAAGAATGAGAAAAGGCAGGGGGGGGGGGGCAGGAAGAGCAACCTGCAAGGATGAAAAATGGAAGAGAAGGAATCAGGAAATGAGTTTGAGTCTGGATGTGAATAAATGAGAGGAGAGGAAGGAGGGAGGAGGGAGGAGGGATCGGAGCGAATGGAAGCAAAGGAAGATAACGGAGAAACGGAGCTGATTTCACCGACGGCGGTCCAGAAAAAGACTTTCAGTTTAAAGCATCGATCAGACAGCAGCTCTGGATGCGACAGCAGGAGGGAAGTTTAGTAGCTTTCAGCTTAGGAACGCCTTCTGCATGGAAAAATAAGGATTTTCCAGGCTGGAATAAAAAAGATTCCTTAATTCTCCTTTTCAGGGTCTAAATCTATTGGTTCACAGTTTGATGCATGGATTCACATCCATCCGTTATTCTGTCTACATGGGCGGATCTACAGGGGGGCAAGGGGGGGCAGCTGACCCCCCAATATAGAGCCTTGCCCCCCCAGCTGCCCCCCTAACTTTGATGATCCAAAAGCTGTACCTGTAAAAACAACCTGCCACTATGTTCACAGGCTTCTCAAAACAATACATTTACCAAAAGGTTGCAATTTAGTTTTTTATTTTTAATGTATTATTTGCCACCGTCCCTCAAATACTTAGCTACGCCCCTGATTCAAACGTGCAGAGCGCAGTTCGCGCTCAGTCTGTCTGACACACACACACACACACACAGTCTGCAGCATCGCGGTGGCTCTGTAGTGTGCAAACCAACTGGAGAGACTGAGCTGTCCCAGGGCATCTGAAGGTGAAGTGACTTTTACCAGGTGTAGTTTAAACACACGTTTCACTTAAAAGTTACATTTGTAGTCAATATCTGCTAAAGACGATTAGCAAAAACAGCGAGTGTGTCGGTCAAATCCTTCCCTCGGGATTTGTAAGAGCACTCTTCCCTTTGATTAATGTTAAGAAAAAACAGCTTAATGAAAAAATACAAAATATTTTTTGTATCCATAACGTTAACTGATTTACTGATGGTAACCGTCATGCCGCCGTTACGTTACAACACGCAGGCTACAGTGTTGATTTGATTAGCTGAGCAGTCCTATAAATCCAATTCCTCTCAGATATCGCAGCAATGAAACCAGGTTATAACTGGGGAAATAACAAATACAATAGAATTAAGTAGTCTAAACATAACTGGTGTGTGAATGTGATAAATCTTTCTCATTTATATTTGTTATATAGGCTATACTACAATACCTATATATATATATATATATATATATATATATATATATATATATATATATATATATATATATATATATATATATAGGTATTGTAGTATATGCTACTTAACTTATAAGTTCCATGGCCCTACAGTGTAGGCTAATGAAATACAAGGATAACCAGAGGTTTTCACATATTGACCTTTGCATGCAAATATTACTTCATAGCCATGAAAAGGAAGGCTAAAAGTGGGGATATAACCAGCTTTTTTGCAAAGAAAATTCCAACAAGTACACAAGAGGAAGAGCGCAAGGGAAATGAGGGAGAAGGCAGTAAACTGGAGAGCCCAGGAGGGTCAGTGCAGGAAAAGACTGAAGGAGACACAGAAATAAGTGACGAAAAAGAGGAAATACATGAAGGAGACACAGAAATGAGTGAAGGAAATGAGGAAATAAGTGCTTGTAGTCCACTGCATCTTGGACACAATTATTATAACAAATAAATTAAAGGGATTTTGCTTGTTAGACTTTTACTTTTTAAAAGATGCAGGTTTTTTTTTGTTCGATCACTGCACTTTGCTTATTCTGTTGTAAATTTAAAAGAAAAACTTTGTAGTGTGTAAGGGCATGATTAAACAAAAACTACTGTAGTTTAAAAGTGTTTTGTGTTTATTTGGTTAAAGCAGCTCACATATAAGGATTCCCATGTACCGTCTACTTCTGCCACCCTGCCAAGACCTCTTGCCACCCCTTCGCCCCCCCATGTAAAATTTTCTAGATCCGCCACTGTCTGTCTATCCGTCCATCTATGCATCTTTCCTTTCATTTCGTTCACTAATGAAAACCCATAAATTTCAGGCTTGAACTTTTGTTTTAATGATTTAAGAATAAGCTTTAAAAATCAGGAATTTTCCGGAGCTTTTTTCCTCTTTGAGCGATAAACGTTTGGAGTAAAGAGAGCTGGGCTCAGGGGCGCTGCCAGGAATTTGGGGCCCCGTGAAAGACCTTGATAACCCCCCCTAAAAAAAAAATGATGCAAGCTTTGAAACTGCTATAAAGATGGACCAAACCAAATGTAATGTTTACTGTCCAATTTCAACAAATGAAAATGATTAACTTTAAACTCTACATTAAAAATCTTTAAAATTTACATTAGAAAATCTTCCTCTTAAAATAATAACAGCTTATTTAAAACAAAGGAATAGATTTATCTTTTTATAAACAGAAAAACAAAATGGGTTTTGGATTTTTAAAATATTCCTATTTTGTTTGGCTATAAATTTAAATTTAAACATTTAATTTTTCATTCATTTTTACCTATAATGACAATAATGTTCAATATATTCATGTTTTGTTTCGCTGTTTAATCCTGAAAGATCAGGAAGAAGACGTGTCATTTATTTTGCTGCAGGGTTTTCTTTTATATGTGAAATATTTAGTGGGATAAATCATTTCTTCTTCTTTTGGGTTAGGGTTAGAATTGCTAACCCCCCCCCACCAGTCAAGGGCCCCTAGAATCTTCCTAAGTTCTAGGGGCCTTCATAAGTTTAGAGAGGATTCTTTTTTCCGCTTCCTGTCAGTAAGCAGACGGAGCGGCCATGATCCTGCTTCTCCTGCAGATTTAATTCCTGCAGCCTGGAGGCTTGACTGCTGCAACACCCTGAGCGCTAACCGCCATTAGCATGTGCTAATCCCAACTGACTGGACTGACAGCAAGCATGAGCAGCTAGCCTTCAACATCTAATACCCTGAGAGAGAGCTAGCGTGGCGCTAATCAGCCCTAAAGCTTTGCATGTGGAGTTAGCTCCAGAGACGGCTAGCTAATCCAATGCTAATGCAGAAACAAACTCAATCCTCCGTTTGAACCAATATGTCAGAAAACTGGGATGAAGATCAGCAGAGAGAAGAGATTAAAGAGGAGAAGTTTCTCATAACGACTGAAACTAACCGTTATTTAGCTAATTGATTAATCTCTCCATTATTGTTTTGATTAGGAGTCAGATAGTCAAACTTTCCTTAAAGGAATTTTTTTACAGAATCAAACCAGGTGAAACTAAAACCCTGCATGCAGCAGATTAAAGGACTTAAATGTTTAATAGATTCCAGATAAGGATTAATAAAAGAGTTAATTCTTATTTAATAGATCCATGGTTTCCGGATTGTTCTGTCAGCTGCACAGATGACGTTAAGGACGGAAGAACGTGTGAAAGTGTCAGACACGATGAAACGGCGTGTTTGAACCTCCCAGACCCCGACTGTTTCCTGCGTGAGGACAGGAAATGATGTCAGCCGGTCGGGTCACAGAAATATCTCAGCAGCTCTCATGTGTTCGTCTCTGTTTGCTCGGCAGCCAAGCACCTGCTGCTCCTTCTTTCTCTCCCATTT